>NW_004444322.1:28978-32549 GCF_000243295.1 Trichechus manatus latirostris
CAAAATAATTATGAAGCATACAAGATCACAGGAGAAGATGGTCCAATCAAAAGAAAACCATGAAGAAGCAGAAATTTCTCTGATGGAGACCAGGTTCATGGAAAAAATAAAAGACTTCCATACAACAATGTTAAATATGCTTAAAGAAAGCAAAGAGCACAAAGAAAACAAACAAATGGAGATCAGGGAACAAAATGAGAAGCAAATGAGAAACTCAATAAGGAGATTTAAAATAACAACAACAACAAACAGAAATACTGCAAATGAAGAATAAAATAATTGAATTAGAAAATGCAAGAGAAACACTCAACAATAGATTCAAATAGACAGATTATAGAATAAGTGAACTAGAAGACAGGGTAACTAAACTTATCAAGTTAAAAAAACAAAAAACAAGAGAAAAGTGAACAGAGCCTAATGGAAATGAAGGATTCAATTAAGAAATCCAACATTAAGATTTTTGGAATTACAGAACACAAGATAGCAAAAAAAGATATAGAAAAATTTTTCCAAGAGATAATCATACAGAATTTCCAAGACCTGAATAAGGAATTGAGACTGTAAATCCAGGAAACTAGATAAATCCCAAACAGAAGGAACATAAAGAGGTCTACATTGTGACACACTGTAATAAAATTCTTGAAAATCAAAGACAAGGAGAGAATTCTTAAAGCAGAAACAGAAAAGCACAATATAACATATCAAAAGTCCTTCAAAAGAATTAGTGCAGATTTCTCCTCAGAAACCCTGGAGGCCAGAACACAAGGGAACAACATATGTAAAGTACTGAAGAAAAACAACTGTCAACCAAGAATTCTTTACCAGCAAACTTATCATTCAAAAATGGGGGGGGGTGTAGAAATCAAGACATTCTCAAATAAACAGAAGCTCTTGGAATTTGCTACTACCAGGCCTGCACTGCAAGTATTACTTAAGGGAGTTCCTCAGATGGAAAGGAAAAAACACTAGAAAAATACTCAGATCTGCACATGACGAAGGAAAAAAGAGAGAGAGATCTCCATAGAGGCAACAACACAGACAAACATAAAGACCAAATACACGGTATTTTCAGGGAGTAAACAATAGTATCTCTTAGATTGTAAATGGAGTTGTTTTCTTAATCTTCTTTTCAGACTTCTCATGCAACTTTACTAATTCCTTAAATAGTTCCAGAAGCTTTTTTAGTAGATTCTTTGGGTTCTATATATAGCATCATGTCATCTGCAAATATAGTTTTACCTCTTCCTTTCCAATTTGCATACCTTTTCTTTTCCTTATTGCTCTGTCTAGGACTTCTAGTACAGTATTGAATAGGCTTGGTGAGAGTGGACATCCGCCTTGTTCCTGTTTTCAAGGGGAAAGTTCTCAAAATCTTTCTGCATTGAGTATAATGCTGGCTGTTGGTTTTTCATAAATGCCCTTAATAATGTTGAAGAACCGTCCTTTTATTCCTATCTTGTTAAGAGTTTTTATCAAGAAACAGTGCTGGATTTTATCGAATGCCTTTTCTGCATTGACTGAGATGATCATGTGGTTCTTTTCTTTTGTTCTATTAGTGTGGTGTACTACCCTGACTGATTTTCTAATGTTGAACCAACCTTGCATTTCTGGAATAAATTCCACTTGATCATGATGTATTATTCTTTTAATATGTTGATTCTGTTTGCTAGTATTTTGTTGAGAATTTTGGTATCTATATTCATAAGGGATACTGATCTGTAATTTTCTTGTGGTGTCTTTGTCTGGCTTTGTAACCAGGATAATGCTAGCTTCATAGAAAGAGTTAGGGAGTATTCCTTCTTCCTCTACTTTTTGAAAGAGTTTGAATAGGATTGGTGTCAGTTCTCTAAATGTTTGATAGAATTCCCTGGTGAAGCTGTCTGTTCCCTGGATTTTCTTTGTTGAGAGGCTTTTTATTCAATCTCTTTGCTTGTTACAGGTCTGCTGAGGTTTTATATTTCCTTTTGAGTCAGTTTAGGTAGGTTATGTGCTTCTAGGAATTCTTCCATTTTATCAAAGTTAGTAATTTTTTTGGAGTACAGTTGTTCATAGTATTCTGTTATCATCCTACCGGTTTAATGATAGACACACAGACCAATGGAATAGAACTGAAAACCCAGAAATAAATCCAAATGTCTATGGTCAATTGATTTTTGACAAGGGAGCCAAATCTATTCAATGCGGAAGGAACAGTGTTTTCAACAAATCGTGCTGGAAAAACTAGATTTCCATATGCGTAAAAATGAAACAAGATCCATACCTCATGCATACATAAAAACTAATTCAAAATGGATCAAGGGCCTAAATGTTAAATATAAAACCATAAATTTCTTGGAAGAAAATACAGAAGCAAAGCTTTGGGACTTCATTTTTTTCAATGATAGATTATCAAACAGAAAAAGGAATGGACAAGCAACAGAAAACAAAACAGATAACTGGGACCTCATCAAAGTTAAATACTTATTTTTATCAAAAGACTTTATCAAAGAGTAAAGAGACAACATACAGACTCGGAAAAAATCTTTGGGAATGATATAACTGATAAGGGTCTAATATCTAAACTACACAGAAAAGTTCTACAACTTTACAATGAAAAGACAAATAACCCAATCAAAAACTGAGCAAAGGACATGTACAGACACTTCACCAAAGAGGATACTCAAATGGCCAACAGACACATGAAAAGATACTCAACGTCATTAGCATCAGAGAAATGCAAATAAAAACCACAATAAGACATCATGTCTCTACCACTAGGATGGCTAAGATAAAAAAGAAACAAACAAAAAAACCAGAAAATAACAAGTGTTAGAGGTGATGTGAAGAAATTGGAACCCTCATCTATTGCTGATAGGAGTGCAAAATGGTACTGCCGTTGTGGAAAACAGTCTGGTGGTCCCTCAAAAAACTAGAGTAGAGCTGCCATACAATCCAGTGACTCCATTCCTAGGTTTATACTCTAGGGATCTAACAGAAGTGACATGAACAGACATATGCAGACCTACATTCATCGCGGCACTATTCACAATAGCAAAAAGATGGAAGCAACCTAAATGCACAACAGTGGATGAAAGGATAAGTGAATGACTTTCCGAAACAACTAACAACCTGGAAAAACTTGGAGGACATCATCTTGAGCAAAATAAGTCAATCACAAAAAAACAAATATTGTATTTTCTCACTTTTATGAAATGACATGAATAGGTAACCACTGTTCATTAGTGGTTACCAGGTGAGGGGAAAGAAGTACTCCTTAGGTAGTAGTCACCTTTTGTTTACAAAAACGGGAAAGGTGGCACTGAGTATGGGTGAAGTTTGCATAGCATGACCGATGTAACTGATGTCAATAAGCTGTACACAGGGAAAAGGGACGAATGGGCAAATGCTAGGTTGTGTATGGTTTTGAAACGATAACCAAAAAATGAGGGGCTACTGATCCTGATACTAACTAGATACAATCACCTCATGGGATTAGTTCTCTTGGTTTGGTGGTATGATGGTTAAGGTTATGTGTCAGCTTGGTTAGGCCATGATTCTCAGTGGTTTGGCAGATATTATGTAATCATCCTCC
>NW_004444322.1:33080-35516 GCF_000243295.1 Trichechus manatus latirostris
ACAAAAGAGAAATAAGGAAACCCATGAATCAGAGAAGAATTGGAATACAGGGCCAACTGTCTACATGAACCACTGCTTCCTCCACCTTGAGACCTGAGGAACTAGATGGTGCCCACTACCACTGCTGAATGTTCTGATCAGGAACATAACAGATGAATCTTGATAAAAAGGGAGAAAAATGTGGAACAGAAGTTCAAAGTTTTTAAGAATCCATTTACTGAACCTACTGAGTGTGGAGAAGTCCCCAAGACTATGGCCCTGAGTTGCTCTTCAAACCCTGAACTGAAACTATCCCCTAAACTCACCTTTAAACTAAGTAACATTTTAACCCAAAGCATAAACATCATCACCCTTGAGTACTGCATTATTTTAAAAGATTATCTATATAAGACCAAAGGGTCAACAGCTATTTTAAAAAATAGAAAGGCTGGAGGGCAGGGAGATTATATAAACATAAGTGAAATAACTAGAACAGAAATAACAAGAATATTGATTCACAACGTGAAGAATTTAACCAATGTTACTGATCATTATGTCTGGAAACTGTGGAATGGGAGCAGATTTTGCTGTGTATATTTTCACCAAAAATAAAATTAAAAAAAAAAAAACCTGAATACCGTTAATTCACCATATTAATAGAAAAAAATGAGAAAATTATTTGATCAGATCATAGACACAGGAAGAATATTTATCATATACTCTTCCAATTCATGATGAACACTCTTAGTGGGCCAGAAATAAAAGGGAATTCCCTTCATTTGGAAAAGTAGTCACAAAAAAATTACAGCAAATATCATACTTAATGGTAAATCATTGAAAGTGTAATCCCTAAGACCGAGAATGAGAAAAAGATGACTTCCAATACCACATCTATTCAATGTTATACTGCATGCTTGACAACTGAAATGAGGCAATAAAAAAGAGCAGCATAAAGAATTCGAAATGAACAAAGAAACTTGTCTTTACTGCAGATGACATATTTACATATATAGAAATTCCAAAAGAATCTATAGGCAAACTACCAGAACTCATAAATGAGTTTAGCAAGGTCTTTGAATTCAAAGTCAATATAAAAAAAAAAAAAAAAGAATTCCACTTGTTCCGATTAAAACATACCATTTACCATGGCATGAAGAAAGCATCAAATATCTAGGAGTAAATCTAACAAAAGATGTGTGATTGGGAGACTCAATGTTGTACACGTTTTCCCTAAATTACATATTCAACACAATTTCAAATCAAAATCTCAGCAGTTTTAACTGTGGAAATGGACTAACTCTAAAATTTATAGGAAAATATAAAGAGCCCAAAAAAGCTAAGGCAATGCTGAAGAACAAAGATGGAGGATTTGCACTATCAAGATAATAAAGATATAGTAATTAACGTAGAACGATATTCACACAATGAAAGCAAAATGAAACAATGGAAGAGAAAAATCCATAAACTTATATATTAACATGAATAGGTCTGGGAAGCACAATGTGGAGTGAAAAAAAGTGATCTGCACACAACTGTAAGTATATTCTGTTCCCAGTTATATAAAAATCTAAAACACAGAGTAACACTATGTAATGTGTATGTATACAAATCTGTGTGTGAAAGTATTAAAAATGTACTCTATTGATACATTCATGAGAGTGATTGCCTCTGAGAACAGGGGATCTATAATATTCTAATTATTTTATTTTAAAAATTCTGAAGCAAATTACAAAACATTAAAATATGTTAGTACTGGGTATTGGGTATGTAGTTGTTTATTACACTTCTCCCTCTCTCACCTTAGTTTTTAAAATAAGGAAGGAAGGAAGAAAGGACAGGAGGGGGGAGAGAGGGAGGAAGTCACAAAGAGAGAGAAGAGGAAGCAGCAGCTGTTTATTCTCTCTAACACGTTGTGTATTCTAACTCACTAACTTACAATTTTGTTCTTACCAATTCCTTCTTTCTGCTTTTCCTAGGTTTATTTTCTAATTCTGTTTCTAATTTCTAGAGCCGCATGTTTTGTTATTTTACTTTCAATCTTTTAACATTTAATATTTGTCTACAGATTTTCTTCCACGCACTGCTTTGTGTCCCTTAGTTTCTGATAATATAATTTTCAATTAATAATATTTTTAGATGTTCTGTAGAATAAATTTTTATTTCCTTTTCAACCCAAGTTCTTATAATAGTTTAAAAATTTCCATGTGGTAGAGATTTTCTTTTTTAATCATTTATTATTAACTTTTTAAATTGCATTCTGAAAATATCACATGTATAGTTTCTAACTTTTGAAATTTATTGAACTTTATCATGGTCAACTTTTTTAGTTTATTCCACGCCTAAATAAGGATATGTTATGTTAATTAACAGTTGCCATCAAATCAATTCCAACTCATCAGGACCCCAAATGTGTCAGAGTAGAATTGTCATAGGGTTTTCAGAGGCTGATTTTTTGGA
>NW_004444322.1:36283-38129 GCF_000243295.1 Trichechus manatus latirostris
TTTCCCAACTATCATACATTTATTTACTAATTAGAATTCAGTTTGTAGTTTGCTGTAGTTCACTATTTCCAGGAAATACTACCTGTTCCATATTAAGTTTGTGAGGATTAACATGATACCCAGAAATCTCTGCTATCTTGGTTAAAGGCAACACTAACCATGTTTTTTTCCAAAAATGGAACTGTAGCAGCAAGTTTTGATTCCTACCTCTTCTTCAACAGCTAGGTACAATGTATCAATAAGTTCTTTTTATTTGGTCTCAGCAACACCTCCTAAATCTCAATTTTTCTATTTCCATTACATGTTAAAATAGTGAAACAATAAGGATTAAATTGTGTCATCTTTTTTTTTTTTTTTTTTGATAGCTTGGAGGCTATTTTAGGGTCTTGTGGTACTTAAAAGTTTTTCATTATGAATATTAATTGCCACTGAAAAGCATGAGAAAATAATTCTTATTTGAGATCTGAAGTTATGGGCTTTTTATTTTTTTAATTATTCAATAATAAGTTACTGAGTTACTAGAATGTTCCCAGCACTGGTTTAGATCCTATGAATATAGCAGTAAGTAAGACAAAGTTCTGGTCTTCTTGGAGCTTACACTCTACTTGGGGGACAGGGGAAGACAGAAATGAAAACATAAACAACTGAATAAACAAGATGAGACAGTGATAAATGCTATTAAGAAAACACAATAAGGTAAAGCGTAAGAGAGGAATTGAGAAGCTCTACTTTGAATCTGGTCATCAAAGAAGACCTTGAGGAGGATGACATTATAGCTGAGACCTGAATGCTGTGAAGGAGCTGTAAATATATAAATACCTAGGCTAGAGCATGTAATAGCATATTCAAAATTCCCAAGAAAGGGATAAACTTGGTCTGTTCAAATTAGGGAAAAGAGCTAGTGTAGCCGAAACACAGTGAATGGGAAAAGAGTATAGTACAAGATTATGGTGAAGACATAGGCAGAAGGCATATCATGAAGGCTTGTGGAAATGATACTAAGGAATTTGAATTATATTCCAAGTGTGAAAGGAAGCCACTAGATGGTTTTAAGCATAGAGTATTTTTTAATATCTTAATGTTTCATTTTTCTTTCCCACCCATAGCCCAGAATAATAACACAGAGGTGAAAGTTAATTATTTCTCTTTAAAAAAGTGACATACAGGGTTTGATTCTAATGTTTCTGCATTATTAAGTCCTTGACACTGTGTTTTTGTTTTGTTTTGCTTGCATTTTAAGGAGATAAGATATATGCAATCTTCTAAGTATTCAAATAACTCCTTCCTTCCCAGGGTTTGAGAACTAGATGGCATCCTTAACTTGCTTCATTTTCCTCATCTGTAAAATGGATAATAATATCTACCTGTGGTTGTTGTGGTTAGCTGCCACTGAGTTGGCTCCAACTCATGGTGACCTCATGTACAACTGAACAAAACGTCACTCGGTCCAAAGCCATCTCCATGATGGCTGGCATAAGAAGGGACTTTAAGCGTTTTGTTGCTCTGTGGCGAATGGACTATAGATGGTCAAGAATGGATGCAGGGAAATTAATCGGTGGTTACTGAAGTAGTTAGTTCCAGTTGAGATGATGTGGCCTAGGTTACATGATCTAAGGAAATGTTGACAAGTGATCAGACTTGAGATATGATTCTTTTTTAAAACTGAACAACCTGATGGTAAATATATACATATATATGTATATAATTCATTTTATTTGCATTTCATTAATCATAAGTGAGGCTGAGGCTATACTGGGCAGTGGTTTAAATCACAGGCTTCAGAGTCCTTGAGCAAGTTTCTTAATCTTTCTGTGCTTTTTACCCCACGATTCATTAAAAAAAAAAA
>NW_004444322.1:38438-57575 GCF_000243295.1 Trichechus manatus latirostris
ATGCTAAAAAGGCAAGCTAGTCAATGTAGAAAATACACTCAAGAGAGTTTTCTTGAAGTAACTGGAAACTCTTAGACACTGTTAGAGTGTAATTTTAGACAGCCACTTTGGAACACTGCTTGGTAGTATCAATAAAAGCTGAATTTATGCATAACCCAGCAATTCTACTTTTGGTATATATCCAAAGGAATGTGTACATATGTGCGCCAAAAGACATCTACAAAAAAAGTTAATAGAAACAATATTTAGAATTGCCCCAAAATAAGAACTATATAAATGCTCATGAACAGTAGAATGAGATTAACTGAACATGGAATAATTCAACATGGATGAATCTGACAAACATAATATTAAGCCAGAGAACCAGACACACAGCACATAGATCATATAAAATTTAAAAAAAAAAACCAAACCCGTTGCCATTGAGTTGATCCCAACTCATAGCGACCCTATAGGACAGAGTAGAACTGCCCCACAGGGTTTCCAAAGAGTGGCTGGTGGATTTGACCTGCCAGCCTTTTGATTAGCAGCCAAACTCTTAACCACTGCACCACTGGGGTTTCAATAATCTATGGTGACAGAAAGTGAACAGTGGTAACCGCCAGGGTAGGGTCATGACTTGGGAAGATGCAGAGCGAGTCTTCTGGGATGCCAGGGTAATGTTCTACTTCTTGATCTAGTTCTTGTGCTGGTTACACGGGTTTGTTCACTTTAAGAATTAACTGAGTTTGTGTGATGATAAAACTAGAGATACAGAGAAGCTGCTAGATAAGGAATCATGGTCAAACAAAGCTAAGCAAAGGACAGAGCTGGAGGAAAACGTAGAACAACATTCTAACTCACAAAAAAAGAAAAAAAAGACCAGACACTGGTCTGACAGAGACTGGAGAAACCCCCAGAATATGGCCCCCGGATACTTCTATAGCTCAGTACTGAAGTCACTCCTGAGGTTCACCCTTCAGTCAAAGATTAGAACAGGCCCATAAAACAAAACAAGACTAAAGGGGCCCACCAGCCCAGGGGCAAGGATGAGAAGGTAGGAGGGGACAGGAAGGCTGGTAAAAGGGAACCCAAGGTCGAGAAGGGAGAGTGTTGACATGTCATGGGGTTGGCAACCAATGTCACAAAACAATATGTGTATTGTTTAATGAGAAGCTAGTTTGCTCTGTAAACCTTCATCTAAAGTACAATTTAAAAAAAAAAAAAAGCATGCAAAGCTTTGAGCTGAGAGTGGAAAAGCAGTAAAGTAAGAGATATGTTCAACATCTAAGAATAAGATAAATCTGACAGACAAAAGATGCCAAAGGAGGTATGAGGAAAAAGGATTACGTTCTAAAGGAATTATCCTGGAAGAGGAAACAGAACACCACTCATTCTAAGACTAAAATAAAGAATAAATTTGGAACTACAGATTCAATTCATTAAAACCCCAAATATTGACAAAAAGCATGTATGCCAGGCACTGTTCTAGGGACTGCAGATACAGCAGTAAACAAATAAAATGTATGCCCTGCTCACATTGTAGTGGGCTAGGATTATAAGAATTTATCAGAAATTATTTTGTAGATTGTGGCTCTATCTATAGCAAATGCCCATTGAAAAAGATAATTTCAAAAGGTCATTTGAAAGACACATATCCCATCTATTTCTTCAGATATTATAGTTTCCTTTTTTCTTTAAAGTTGAGGTAGGACATGTATAGAATAATGGGGCAAAATGTACTAATGTTAAGTGTACAAACTGATAAATTTTTATACACTTATGTGTCTCTGTAACCACTGAAAAAAAACAACAAATCCACTGCCATCGAGTCAATTCTGACTCACAGTGACCCTACGGTACAGAGTAGAACTGTCCCATAGGGTTTCCAAGGAGCAGCTGGTGGGTTCAAACTACTGACTTTTTGGTTAGCAGCGGAGTTCTTAACCACTGAGCCACCAGGGCTCCCTGTAACCACTACTCAGGTCAAAATGTAGAACATTTTCAGCACTCCAGAAGATTCTATCAAGCTGCTTCCCAGTAAATATCCCCTCAGGTAACCATTCTTCCTATTTCTACTAAATAGATTAGTTCTGCCAGTTTTTCAATTTCACATAAACGAACCAAATGGCATGCGCTGTTCTGTTTCCAGCTTCTTTCACTCCATGTTTGCATGATTTCTCCATGTTGTTGCTTACAGCATTAACTCGTATTATTTTGTTTATTGCTGTGCAGTATTCCAGTATATGAATTTATCCCTTCTACTATGAGCCGGAATCGACTCGATGACAATGGGCTTCGTTTCAGGTTTTTTTGGTCTGTTCATCTGCATTCTTCCCAGTATTGGGCTATCTGACATATCATCTTCATTTTATCCTTGTTACAAGTTGGATTGTGTCCCCCCCAAAAGATATGACGTCCTAAACCCTGGTACCTGTGAATGTGACCTTATTTGGAAACAGGGTCTTTGAAGATGTAATCAAGTGAAGGTGAGGTCATCAGGATGGGCCCTAATCCAACGGGACTGGTGTGTGTGTAAGAGGAGAAGACACAGAGACGTGGGGAGACCATCTGTGATGACAGAGGCAGAGCCTGGAACGATGCATCCGCAAATCAAGGACCAGCAAAGCCTGCCAGCAACCCAGACGCTAAGAGAAAGACAGGAACAGGTTCTCCTCTGGAGCCCTCAGAAAGAGGACGGCTCTGGTGCACCATGATTTCAGGCTTCTGACCTCCAGAACCGTGGGAGAACACATTTCTGTCGTTTTAAGCCACCTAGTTTGTGGTAATTTGTTACGGCAGTCACAGGAAACGAGGAGAAGCCTTGATCAAAACAGAGCACCCAAAGAGCTGAGTTTATCAACTACAGGAAGTCACATGCTAATATTTTCATTGACCTAGGTGCCAGAGCCACCACCTGTCTGTCAGTCTGTCATCCTGCGGTGGCTCGTGTGTTGCTGTGATGCTGGAAGCTCTGCTACTGATGTTTCAAACACCAGCAAATTTCAAAAACAAACCTGTCTTGGAAGAAGTACAGCCAGAAAGCTCCTTAGAAGCAAGGATGGTGAGACTTTGTCTCACATACTTTGGACCTGTTATCAGGAGGGACCAGTTCCTGGAGAAGTACATCATGCTTGGTAAAGTACAGGGTCAGCGAAAAAGAGGAAGACCCTCAAGGAGATGGATTGATACAGTGGCTGCAACAATGGGCTCATGCACAGCAAGGATTGTGAGAGTGGCACAGGACCAAGCAACATTTCCTTGTGTTATACGTAGGGTCGCTGTGAGTCAGACCTGACTCAACAGCACATAACAACAGCACAGGTGCCAATCAAAGGCTTATTTCTGCTGAGAAATGTTTATTTTTATCTTTATAGACATTGCAAATTCCATACTATAATAAATTTCTGATTTGGTTTGCTTTACCTATAATAACGAAATTCAAATTTGAAGTTCAACTTTAATCTCTCTGAATGAATCCATTTCTGCATAACCATATTTTAACTCTTCTCTGGAACTCTTTCCCAGAAACTGTTATCTCCTCTGAAAATATGTTTTATCTATATAGGCTTTCCAATTTATTATATGAATTACTGCAATCCCCTTAAACTGCACTGTACAATTTACTACATGAATTACTGCAATCCCCTTAAACTGCATTGTAGAGTAAGACAGGGAACAAATACACTATTTAAAATTTACCTGTGACTCAGTCATTTCTCTTCTTTCTGGAAAGGAGCAGGACCTGAAAAGGCAGATCTAGGGAACAGAATAAAAACCATTAGACTAGGCTTGCTTTGCAGTTTCAGAAACCTCCACCCACAAGGTAGATTAAAGGTCATTCTCCAGTGAATGGCACTTGGATTCATCAGAAAGGCCAAGAATATTCACAACCAAAAACCAAACCCAACCCATTGCCATTGAGTAGATACCGACTCATAGCGACCCTATACGACAGAGTAGAACTGCCCTATAGCGTTTCCAAGGCTGTAAATCTTTATGGAAGCAGACTGCCACATCTTTCTCCCGCACTCACAACACAGAGGTGCTATTAGGTATAAGAATGACTCATACGATCAGGGGGAGCTTAGGTGTAAGTTGAATAGAAACAGGGGTCCATGATTGAGTGCCCCATCAATTTCTAAACAGTTCTGTATCAGAAATAAACAATTCACAGTGGAGCAGGAAGACCTATAGCTTCAAGAAAGGATATATCCAATTAGGAAACTGACGAAACGGCTAAAGTATTTTAGTGTATTGAGGCATTTAAAGAAGAGATAATTGAGTAGCAATTAAATGGGAATTTAACCAAAATGGCGATGTCACTGTATTTTGAGGAAGGAATGAGAAGTTTGTGTATGTCAGTGGTGTGTGTTAGAAGTACGGTGACAGAAAAACTGAAACCCTTATCTTCCACAGTAAACAAAATAATCTAAAGCTGGAAAGTACCAAAGAATGGCAGGATAACCATGTGAATTAGAAAAATTATACTAAGTACAAGAAGTCACAGTTAGGAGTTCAAAGTGGTTCCCTCCAGGAACAGGAAATAGGAATAGGGAGAAATGGATCAGGATACAGTTTTTATTGTTATTATAAACCTGGTAGCACTATCTGATTTTTTTTAAACAAAATTTACATATTGATTTGCCAAGAACAGAAATTTGATGAAGAAAACACCACTGCAATAGATTCAAATAATACTACAGCGTGTAAGGAACCCCACAGTGTACAGTTTCCTCCCCCAGGCACAGTCCATTTCCCAAATTTAGTTTGATTGAGGAAAATTCATCGGTTACTTTATTATCCTGCTCATTTTTTTTGTTGTTGTTGTTGTTCTTGGCTTGTTTTAAGTAATTCTTGTCACTCATTTGAAGTTTTCTCGTAAAAGATCTTTTAAAAGAAACTTTAGGTCAGATGAATTATAATGGGAAAGAACAATGACCTGGGAACCAGATTTGCCTTCTAGCCCCCCTCTGCCACTGATAAGCACTGTGACCCCAGGAATCCCACTTTCTTAGAACCATTCTAATCAACTGTTAAAAGAACCGCAGAGTAAGATGGTCTCTAAGTAGCTCCCTGCACCAGTACTGTGAAATTCTGTAAGGGACATTTAATACCTTGATGAGGATGGAGAACCAGCATATTCCTGGGGGTCTGAAGTCACAGACATTGTTACTGCCTAAAAACAGCCATTCACTCCTTGAGAATTAAGCCCCAAGTATATCACAGTGGCAATGGGCCTTCTCCCAAGGGATGAATCATCACTGGCCTAGGTCAGTGAGGGGAATTCCATTCCCTTTTGCCAGTTACTCACTTTCCAGAATCACTCACAGCTAAGAGCTACCAGGTGACACACTATTGGATAGTAGGAGTTAAGATGTCTACTGAGGGGAGAGGGTATGAAAACATTTGTTTTCTGGTTTAAAAAAAAAAAAAGGATAGGCATTAGAATAAAGCTCAGCCCCTTCTTCTTGACATGGAAATGGATCTGATGCCTGGATATGCAGCAATCAACTTTATAACCCTGAGGTGACAAGCATGAAAACAAAAGTGACCAGTGAAAGATGGCAGCCAAAAGAAAGAAAGAACCTAGGTTTCATGACATAAAGGAGCGATTTCCAACAGCCTGGAATCTTCCCTCTAGTCCTCTTATTAAGTGAGATAATACGGGGCTCTGTATTTTAAGCCACTATTAGATTCAGCCAAAAAATAATAATTCTAAGTAAAACACCAAGTTTGGTGGTACATGCTTCCGGACTCAAAATACAGAATATACTATGGGAAGAAGTAAGAACATGGGGTGATATCTTTGCATGTGTGAGGGGAGATAACTGAGTTTTCTCAGATTTGGTTGTTGATCCCGTAGAGCCCTTTACTGCGGTGTCTTTTTATTTCCTTCTCCTCATCCGTTTCCTTCCTCCGCCTTATCTCTGAGCAAGCTCCTTTTTCTTCTAAAGTGACGGCACACCCTCCCATGTAAAAACGTGTATCTATATTTATCTCTGAATCTACCTATCTGTATACGTATTAAAATAAACATGAGTTCAAACTGTTAACCTCAACGCCAGTCCAGAACCACAGGGTTCATTCTGGTATTTCTTCTTTGCTTTTCTGTAATTTTTTTCTCCAATAGTGAGAAATCTGGCTCTCATTATCTATAACATATTTACTTCAATCCTAGTATATAAATAAATAGCGTCAGAATTCCTAACATTCACCTATGAGAAAAAAATTTACCAACTAGAGTACAGTGTTTAATATGGTTCTTTTTGTCCTTAGCCTTACAATAGCTAGTTAAAACACTATTTGCAAAATTATTTAGGTCGGCTCCTTTCTTCCCCATCGCCTTCAGCGAAGTTATGTCACACATTTTAATACAGTTGGATTCATTTGTCACATTCTGCACTCCATCTTGGGTTCCACCTCCATCCTAGTCGAATTTTTTAAAGTGGCATACAGTAAAATTCACTGCTCTGTAGTTTATGGGTTTTGACAAACGCAATGTCATGTATCAACCACCGCAATACCATACAGAATAGTTCCATCACCCCCGTTTCCAGGGTACCGCTCCTTGTACTCAGTGCCTCCTGGCAACCACTCATCTGTTTTCTCTCGCTACAAGTTTCCCTTTTCTAGCACGTCATTAAATAGAATCATATAATATGTAGGCTTTTGGGTCTGACTTTTTTCACTTACCAAAATATATTTAAGATTTACCCATGTTGTTGTATGAACTGACAGTTCACACGTTTCTACTGCTAAGTAGTATCCCACTATATGGATGCACTACAGTTTATCCACTCATCTGTTGAAAAGTATCTGAGTTGTCCTAAAATAAAGCTATAAACATTCACAGACAGGTTTGTGTATGAACATAAGCCTTCAATTTACTTGAGTAAATACTTAGAATTGGGGTTGCTGAGTCATCTGGTTAGTGTATATTGAACTTTATAGGAAACTACCAAACTGTCCTCCAAAGTGGCTGTACCATTTTATATTCTCACCAGGAATGTATGAGAGATATTGTTGCTCTGCCTCCTCACCAGCATTTGGTACTGTCAGTGTATTAAACAGAATTCTAAAGATGTCTCCCCAAGAATCCTGTCTCCTAGTTATTGAATCAAACACTAATGTATGTACTGCTATGAATGGACTTTGCAGGTGTAGCTAATGTTATGAACCTTAAAATAGGGAGCTTAGCCAGGATTATACCGATGGGACCAGTTTAATCACACGAGCCCTTACAAGCATGCTGAAGTCAGAAGTTGCAGGAGAGATGTGACAGAAGGGGAAATCAGAGTTTCACAGCGTGAGAGGGACTCAACCCACCACTGTGGATTTGAAGATGAAGAGAGCCATGAACTGGGGATGTAGGCAGTTTCCAGATGCTGACAATGACCCCTGTTTGACAGCCAGGAAAAAGGGGCCTCAGTCCTACAGACAAAGGGAAATGAAGCCTGCCAACAACCTGAAAGAGCCTAGAGCTTCCAGACAGAAATGCAGCCCTGCTGACACCTTGATTTCCGCTTTGTGAGAACCCAAGCAGACGACCAGCAAATCCATGCTCATGCTGTGCCTGGACTTCTGACTTACAAAGATAATAAATGTGTGTTGTTTTAAGTCACTACGTTTATGAAATTTTTTTACATCAGCAATAGAAAACTAGTAGTTTTGTGTGTATATTGTTTTTTGGGGGGGTTGGGAGGGTGGTTAGCCATTCTAATAGGTGATTGCTAGTATCTCACTCTGGTTTTAATTTGCATTTCCCTTAAGACTAATGACGGCGAGCATCTTTTCAGTATGCTTAACTTGATGAAGTGTCCAGATCTTTTACCATTTTTAAAATTAGGTTGGTTGTCTTTTTTGTTGAATTTTGAGCCTTCTTAATCTATTCTAAATAGAAGTCCTTTCTCAGATATGTACGTTATAAATATTTTCTCCCAGTCTGGGGCTTGTCTTCTCATGCTCTCAACAGTGTCTTTTTATGGAGCGTAAATGTCTCACTTTGATAGAACCAAATTTATGAATTTTTTCTGTTATGGATCATGCTCTATCATATAAGGTCATGCAGATTTTCTTCTATGCTTTGTTTTAGAAGTTTTATAGCTTTAGGTTTTACATTTCTGTCTATACTCCATTTTGAGTTAATTTTTGTAAGGTACGAGGTATATGTCAAGGTTTATATTTTCTGCATACGAACATCAAATTGTTCAGCACCGTTTGTAGAAAAGACTATCCTTTCTCCATTGACCTGATTTTCACTTTTGCAACAACAAAAGCTGACTACATTTGTCTGGACCTATTTCTGGGCTGTCTATTCTGCTCCACTGATCTGTGTGTGTATCCTTTGAGCAATAAATATCACACTGTCTTGACTATTGAGCTTTAGCATAAATCTTAAAGTTGGGTAGTGTGAGTTCTCTAGCTCTCTTCTATTTTAGAACTGCTTTGGCCATTCTAGTCCTTTGCCTTTCCATAAAAGTTTTAAAGTCAGATTTTGATATCTACAAAAAAAGATTGATAGGGGATTTCATTGAGATTGCACTGAATATATAGATCAAATTAGGGAGAAATGACAACATGAGTCTTGTAATCCATGAAAATAATATATTTCTCCATTTATTTATTTTTTTATTTCTTTCATCAAGATTTTTTAGTTTTCAGCATATAGGGCCTACAAATACTGTCAGACTGATACTTTTAATTTTGGGGTGCTAAAAATGGTATTTAAATTTTTATTTCAATTCTAATTGTTCATTGTTTCAATATAAAAATAATTGACCTCGTACATTGATCTTGTATCTGGAAACCATGCTAAATTTACTTATTAGTTCCAGGAGCTTTTTGATAAGATTTTTTGAGGACCTTTCCAATTTTTATGACTTTTATGTCTTTCTGTTGCCTTATTGCACTGGCTAGGACTTTCAGTACAATGTTGCATATGAGGAGTAAGAAAGGACATCCTTGTTTTGTTCCCAATCTTAAGGGTAAAGCATTCAGTATCTCATCATTAAATATGTTAGTTCTAGTAAAGAACGTTTCCTTCTCTCCCTACTTTGCTGATAGTATTTTCATGAATGGATGTTAAATTTTGCCAGATGTCTTTTCTACATCTACTGAGATGATGATCATATAGTTATTCTTTAGTCTCTTAATATGGTGAATTACAGTGATTGATTTTCAAACGGTGAATTTGAAATTTATCTTGTTTTCCCAAAATGAATCCCACTTGCTTGTGATATATTATCCTTTTTATGTATTGCTAAATTCGATATGCCACTATATTGTTGAGGATTTCTGTTTCTAAGTTTCTAAGAAACATTGGTCTGTAGTTTTCTTGTAATGTCTTTGGTTTGGGTATCAGGGTAAGGCAGGCCTCAGAAAATGAGTTGGGAAGTGTTCCTCCTCTTCCACTTTCTGGAAGAGTTTGTGTAGAATTGTTATAATTTCTTCTTCAAGCCTTTGAAATTTTGGCTTATAAAATTATCTGGGACTGGAGTTTTCTTTTTTAGAATTTTTTTAACCAAAAATTCAATTTCATTAGCAAACATACAACTATTCAGGTTAATTACTTCTTACTGAGTTTTAATAGATTGTGTCTTTCAAAAGAAATTTGTCCATTTCATCTAGGTTGTCAAAATTATGGTCATAGAACTGTTTGCAGTATTCTCTTATTATCTTTTTAAGATTTGTAGTGTAAGTGAGATGCCCCATCTTTCATTCCTGATATTAGCAATTTTTGTCTTCTCTTTTTTTCCATGTTCAGTCTATCTAGAGATTTAATAGTTTTATTGATCTTTTCAAAGAACCAGTATTTGGTTTCACTGATTTTCTCTATTGTTTTTCTGTTTTCAATTTCATTGAATTCTGCTCTAGTTTTTTTTTTTTTTTTTTAATACATATACAGATATAAATGAATAATTAAAGAAACAAGTGGAGGAGAATGGACAAATCTCTTGTGCAACAGAATTCTAAATAATCAAGGAGGTGCACATAACTCCTCACCCCTTAAGTTTGGACTGTTCATACTGACTTCCTTCCAAAGAGTACAGTAAAGAAAAGAAAGGGGTAGAAGAGTAATTTTACTGTAGAGAAATCCAACAAATGCTATCTCAGTCAAATGAACAAGGTTAACATCAGTAGTGATAAGTCATGTTGACAGCATGTACCTTGGATATGACTGATGAGAACGGCACCTTACCTCTGGGGTTGTCCTCCCCAGAACCTATAACCTCAGTATAATCATGAGAAAATCACCAGACAAACCGCAATTGAAGGACATTGTACAAAATACCTGATCAGTACTCCTCAAAACTGTTCAGGTCATCAAAAAACAAGGAAAGTCTGAGAAGCTCACAGCCAAGAGGAGCCTTACAAGACATGATGACTAAATGCAACGCGCTATCCTGGATAGGATACTGAAACAAGGGCTGTGAACCAGTTTGTTTCAGTTTGACTCCCTGCTGAGAATTTGCATTTCCACCCCAGATACACTGAATCAGAATCTACATTTTAACAAGATTCCAGGTGATTTTGGATCTTGTTAAAATGTAGATTATGACTGGAAATGCAAATGTTCAGCAGGGGGTTGAACCGAAACCAACTGGTTTGAAGCCCTGCCTGAAAGAGAAAAAGGACATCAGGTAAAAACTGAGAAAATCTGAGTAAACTATGGATTTTAGTTAATAATTATGTATCAATATTGGTTCATTGGTTGTGACAAACGTACTGTCTAACGTAAAACGTTAACAATAGAGAAACTAGGTGTAGGGTACATGAAAACTCTGTACCATCTTTGCAACTTTTCTTAAAAACTAAAACTATTCTAAAATAAAAGGGTTAGTTCAAAAATCTATTAATATAATTCATGACATGAACAAATTAAAATAATACTATAAACTCAATGTGTATAGAAAAGCCATCTGGTAAAATGCAACACATTCAGGGGGGAAAAGATCCAAAGTAAATCATGAATAGAAGGAAATTTCTGTAATCTAAGCCTAAGAGTCAAGTTACACCCATTTGAATTGGATAAAAACAAAGTCATTTCTTTGTTTGAACAAGCAACAATTACTGTGAGAAAAGTAAAGAAATCTATATTGGAAGAACAAGGAAAAGGAAAAAAGTTGAAGAAATATTTTACAATTTAAGGGAAGAATAAATAGAATATATTTTCCAAATTAATACCATTTCCCACCACAGAATTCTATCAAGCATAGGGGTGAAAAGTTATATTGCTAATCCTTAAAGATACTCTAAGTAAAACAAGATGAGAAGAGTTTGTATTTCTTTATTTTGATAAGGAGAAACTCACAGAAGAGGAAGTCTACCTCTTGGTATATAAAGCAGGACAAATTAAATTTAGACCTACTGGAACTAGTTCCATCTTTATTATTCAGCAAATGTGGTGAAATGAGTTGTTTTATGTGGCCTTTTGCCTTGGTTCTTTGGAAAAACAGCTTGAGAGACTTTTTCCTCATAAACCCTGAGGAGTTATCTTTGCCCCAGTTTTCTACCCCAAAGGGTTTGTTACTTTGTCCAGGTGATTGACATTTCCTGGGCAAGCTGTAAACAACTTGATGGATTGACACTTTTTGTCTAGCCCTGGGCTGCAGTCTACCCTGTGATTGGTCTATTTTACACACCTTGCAGGGATTGATTGATTGATTAGGCAAACTGAGTGATTTGCAGTCCACTGAGCAGATAGCCATGCTTTAAAATTGACAAGGAGTTTGCTTATAAAAGCAGCCAACCCCACAGCAATTTCAGAGAGGCAAGAAGAGAGAAGAAGCTGAGAAAAAGGAGGGAAGGCACCTCATAGAAGAGCTGTAATACAGGTTACGGGCTGTTAACACGGAAGGCGGTGACAGGCTCGGAAGGGGCCCTGTGGCAGAGCTGGTGGGACAGGCCTGGAAGAGGCCCTGTAGCAGAGTCTGAAGTGATAGCAGAAAGCTGCTGCTAGGAAAGCGGGTAAGAGAGCTGAGTAAGCTGCTTCACTGGCTGTTAGCTGGGCCAGTCAGCAGTGGAGAGGCCGAAGGTAGAGAGACTTGCACGGCAGGCCGAGAGGGAGCCCGCGCAGCAGAGGAGGAGGGTCTGCCTGCTCGCATTGCCAAGAAGGGCCTGAGAGAGCTGTCCTGGTTGGAAGCTGTCCTGTACTGAAGGGAGGGATGCACTGTCCACCTTAGAAGAGCCTTGCAGACCTTGCCTATCTGCTCTCTGATCCTAATCCCAAGTTGTAGCTTGTTATCTTTAAGTTGATCTTGATCCTGAGTTGTAGCCTATTACTTCCTTAATAAGCCATAGAACTGTAAGTATGGTCTGCAAGTTCTGTGTGGCCACTGCAATGAATTATCAAACCAAGCAGAGAAGTAAAGTGCCATGGAGGGTGTGGGGGGAGGGATGGAAGGGCTGGTGTCAGACATAATGAAAGACTGGAGAGCAAAGGTATATCTGACCTCTACCTCACAGGAACTAGCTTTTTCTGGTATTGATTCTAATTGTCCCTTGGGAATTTGAACAATTCCTTATGTTAGAATACAGAAAAACAAAGCTTTTTGGTTGGATTTCCTTTCCTTTTTAGCTTAAAGTAAGGCTTTTCAGAGCACATTATATGTTTGAAAAATCAAGCCAGATCCAAGGAAATAGCTTCCTCTCTGCTTTCACTTTGATCATACCTGGGAAAAAGGAGGCTAGTGTAATATGTATGTCACATTTATCTTCAGCAAAGAAAACTTGTCCTTTCAGCTTAACACAATTACCAGAAATCCACAGCAAACATCACAGTAAGTGTTGAACTATTAAAGACATTCCTTTAATGTCAGTTACAGGACAAAGATATCTGCTATAACCACTTATACTGGCATTTGTAGCTGATGTGATAATAGAATATATATATATACACATATATATAAAATTAACATTCATAGATAATGTGATTGTCTTTTAAAAAATCCAAGACAAAGTCCAAAGAATTAAACCAGTATGAGCTGAACAAGGTTGCTAAATACAAGATTAATGTGGAAAAACCAACTGTACTATTATTATTCACTAAGTA
Organism: Trichechus manatus latirostris; assembly: GCF_000243295.1. Taxonomy (NCBI): domain Eukaryota; kingdom Metazoa; phylum Chordata; class Mammalia; order Sirenia; family Trichechidae; genus Trichechus; species Trichechus manatus. The sequence goes on from NW_004444322.1 coordinate 51,472, forward strand.
TAACCAAGTAGAAAATGTAACCTTTAAAATAGACTATTCACAAAAACTCTAAGATACTAGGAATAATTCAAACAAAAGCTGTGAAAGAGCTAAATCAAGCAAATTTATCCGATTTATTGAAGCTCCTAAAAGCAGTCCTAAATAAATACCATGCTCAAAGTCAATATGGTAAAGATGGCAATTTTTCCAATATTATCCTTAATGTTCATATTAATTCCAATCACAACTGACAAAAAGTTTTTAATTCAACTTGTTAAGCTGATCCTCATATTCATTTAAGATGAAAGAGCTGAAAAAAGTGAGATGGAAAAAGAACAGATATTATGCTACAATTTATTTAAGAGGGATGATGTGAACACACACACACACACACACACACACACACACACACACACATCTTTTCCCTACATTACTGCAATAGCTTCTTAATTGGTCTCTCTCTTCTGGCCCTTGCCTGCCCTTCCCCAATCCCTATCCCCATTCCCCTAGTTCATTCTCATTAGGGCAGCCAACATGATCCTCTTAAATGTTAAGCAGCTAGTTAACATCTCTCCCGTGCTCAAAACTCCCCAACGGCTTCCATTTCACGCAGAGTAAATGCCAAAACCATGATGATAGCCCGTAAGACCCAACCTGATCCGCCCTCCCCCACGCCTTACCTCTCTTATCTCATCTCCCTCTACTCTCCCCCTCATTTGCTGTTTCAGCATATCTATTCCTTTACTTCCTTCGTATCTTTATGACTACCATTTCAGAATGACTTCCCTGGCTCCCTCATCTAAAATTCCAACTCCCATCCCCAATTCTTCATATGCTTCTGATTTACTTTTTCTCCCTAGTATTTTTCACTATCTAATGTATATTTTACTTACTTACCTTGTTTATTATATGGTCCACAACACTGTAGGTACCATGATAACAGGGGGTGTGTCTCTTTTGTTCTGGAGTATATCCCAAGAACCTCGAATTGTGCCCATCACACAGACAGCATTCAATAAATGGTGAATGGATGAATGAATGAGTCCTTAATATATGAAGAACTCTGGAAAATAAATGTGAAAATAGAACACTACTTTAGAAAAATGGGAAAATTATACCAACAGGTAATTCACAAAGGACACATAAAAATGCTTGACTTCAACACTTATCAAACTGCAAATTAAAGAAATTATTATTATACAGCTATGAGGTTAACAAAGATTACTAATATTTATGATATCCATTGTTATCAAGGGTGTATGGATATAGGCAATTTTTTGTAAATAAAAATAAAACTAATGAAATCTTCTAGGAGAATAGCTGGGAGATTCAGGGAAACTTTTATATTAAAGGGCTTATATTGTGACCTATCAGTTGTATTTCTAGGAGTTTGCCCCCCTCCAAAATTACAAAGTATATTATAATGTGTCAAATGGTTGTTGGCAAATGCACTGTTCACAGTAATGGCAAGGAGTTGAAAAGAACGAAATTAACCAACAGAGGTAAATGCTTTAAAATGAATTCCATCAAAAACTTTAAAACGATGACATAGATTTGTGATTGTTTAAATGGAAAGATACTAATCTTGTATTGTTAAATGAGAAAGGTAGGCTGAGAACTCTATGTACAGTGTGCCTGCAATTTTTAAAGCCGTTATGCATATATGTATATATAAGAATGTATGTATGTATTCACAGGGGAGGGGAGAAAAGATGGGAAAAAAAATTCTGACAGTGGTTACACGGCTGGTAGAATTATGAATGATCTTTGTTTTCTTTGAGCTTTTCTGAATTTTGCGATCTTGAGCGGAAAGTGGGAGGCAAAGGAGCATTAATTGCTTTAGTATGTACACAAAGCAACAGAGCTAAGCCCCCAAAATAAAGTTTTAAATAAATAAACATACAATAAACTCTTGGCGCTACTGACACCTCACAGAAAAACACTTCAATTACCGTAATCAAAAAATGCAGCACTGGTACAAAGGGTCTCACACATCTGCACGCACTCTACCTTCCACCCACGGAGTTTCTAATTCCCTCAACGATCCCACAGCCACGCCCTCACGCACCCACGTTCAGATGGAAACATAAAAGGAAAAGGCACATCCACAGTCTGCACTCACACCCGAAATCCACCGGCACCTCAGTCCCGGCAAACGACTTGCAGCGCGAGCGCAGCACGCCGCGCCAGGCCACAGCGCGCCCGCACAGCGCCCCGCCGCCTCAGCCACCTAGGGGCCTTTCTCCAAAGACGCGACACAGCTCCGCAGGCCCCCGCCCGCCCCGCACAGAGTCCCGGGCTAGAGCTCGCGGGACCCGAGAACTCACCACGGAGCCCGCGGCCACAGGCCCCGACTCCGCACCCAACACCGCCCAGGAGCGCCGCCGCCCGAGCTGAGGTGGGGGCGCCACTGCCGCCAGCACTCGCCGGAGAGCAGCGCCTCGGTCCGTTAGACGCGGGACGACGCTTCCCAGAGGGCCCCGCGCTCCGCGGGAGGGACGGGCTCTGTGTGTGCGCCGGCCGACGCTAAGGCGCTGAGGGAGCCCGTCCGCGGGGAGCCTCACTTAGCGTCCGGCGGGGCCGCCTCGCCAGAGCGGCGGGCTGACGACCCCGGGGTACAAATGGGTGCTGAAGAGAATCTGAATAGGCTGCTGCTTTCCCGCCCCGGACTACATTTCCCAGAGGCCTTCCCAGTCCCAGACTATTTCCAGCAAAAAGGCTTCCTCCTCACGGCTGGCTGGGTATTTCGGCGCCCAGGTTGGGATGACTGCTCGTGGAGAAAGCACTGCGTAGTCGGTTTAGTTTGGTCTCGTCCCGGCCCCGCCCAGGACTGGATTAAGCAGGTGACCAAAAGGAAACCTGTAGCCGTGGAGTCGATTCCGACTCACAGCCGCCCTATGGGACGGCGTAGAACTGCCCCATAGGGTTTCCACGGAGCGCCTGGTGGATTCAAACTAGCGACCTTTTGGTTAGCAGCTAAGCCCTTAACCACTTCTCCAGCACGGTGACAGTGGGGAAAAATCAGGGTTCCGTGAGGCGGGACGGTCGGAGCCAGCCCGGCTCTCGGGCCCCTGAATCAGTCAGAGGAGGGAGACCTAGGCCGTGGAATTTGGGGTCGGGAGTCAGTGGGCTGGAGAGATTCCGATTTCCAGAAACTTTGAGCGTCTTGAGAATCTGCCACGATTTGTGGGACCACGGTCGAATTCTGTGTTTTTGTGACTGCGATTCTGACTCTGCAAATTTGTTAGAGACAGTGTGTATGTGTCAGCTCTTTCTGGACTCCAGTTGTGACTGTGATAGTGTTACTGGACTTGACCTGGGCTTGTGAGCGAGATTGATAAGTAGTGTGTCCAGTCCATTTGGATTCTAAACTGGCTCTGCCATTATGGATATATCACCTTGGACTGGTTACTTGCGGTCGAAATAGCTTTGTTGTTGTTAGGTGCCATCGAGTTGGTTCCGACTCCTAGCGACCCTATGACAGAACGAACAGCCCTGCGCCATCCTCATGATCGCAGTTATGCTTGAGCCTCTTGTTGCGACCACTACGTCAATCCATCTCCTTCAAAGTTGTTCACTTTTTTGGTGACCCTCTACCAAGCATGATATCCTTCTCCAGGGACTAATCCAAAGTATGTGAGCCGAAGTCTTGCCATCGTCGCTTCTAAGGAGCATTCTGGCTGTGCTTCTTCCAAGGCGGATTTATTCGTTCATTTGGCAGTGCATGGGATATTCAATATTCTTTGCCATCACCGTAATTCAAAGCCATCAATTCTTCTTCAGTCTTCCTTATTCATTGCCCAGCTTTCGCATGCATGTAAGGCGATTGAAGACACCATGGCTTGGGTCAGACACATCTTAGTCCTTAAAGTGACATCTTCGCTTTTTAACACTCCAAAGAGGTCTTTTGCAGCAGATTTGCCCAATGCAATGCGTCTTTTGATTGCTTGACTGCTGCTTCCAAGGGTGTTGATTGTGGATCCAAGTAAAATGAAATCCCTGATGACTTCAGTCTTCTCTCAGTTTATTGTGATGTTGCTTATTGGTCCAGTTGTGAGGATTTTTGTTTTCTTAATGTTGAGGTGTAATCCATACTGAAGGCTGTTGTCTTTAATCTTCATCAGTAAGTGCCTCAAGTCCTCTTCACTTTCAGCAAGCAAGGTTGTGTTATCTGCATAACACAGGCTGTTGATGAGTCTTCCTCCAATCCTGATGCCCCGTTCTTCATATAGTCCAGTTTATCGGATTATTTGCTCAGCATACAGATTGAATAAGTATGGTAAAACGATACAACCCTTACACACACCTTTCCTGACTTTCAACCATGCAGGATCCTCTTGTTCTGTTCGAACGACTGCCTCTTGGTCTATGTACAGGTTCCTCATGAGGGCAATTAAGTATTCTGGAATTCCCGTTCTTCACCATGTTACCTATAATTTGTTATGATCCACACAATTGAATGCCTTTGTATAGTCAATTAAACGTAGGTAAATATCTTTCTAGTATTCTCCGCTTTCAGCCAAGATCCATCTGACATCAGCAGTGATACCCCTCGTTCTAAGTCCTCTTCTGAATCCGGCTTGAATTTCTGGCAGTTCCCTGTCAGTGTACTGCCGCAACTGCTTTTGAATGATCTTCAGCAAAATTTTACTTGCGTGTGATATTAATGATATTGTTCAGTAATTTCCGCATTCCGTGGGATCACCTTTCTTGGGAATAGGCATAAATATAGATCTCTTCCAGTAAGTTGGCCAGGTAGCTGTCTTCCAAATTTCTTGGCATAGAGGCGTGAGTGCTTCCAGCCCTGCATCCGTTTGTTGAAACATCTCAATTGATACACCGTCAATTTCTGGAGCTTGTTTTTTGCCAATGCCTTCAGTGCAGCTTGGACTTCTTCTTCAGTACTCATATGGTACTTGCTGAAATTTTTGAATGTCGACCAATTCTTTTTGGTGTAGTAACTGTGTATTCCTTCCATTTTCTTTTGATGCTTCCTGAGTCGTTTAATATTTTTGCCATGGAATTCTTCAATATTGTGACTCAAGGCTTGAATTTTTTCTTCAGTTCTTTCTGCTTGAGAAGTGCTGAGCATGTTCATTGCTTTTCATTTTCTATCTCCACATTTGCACATTTCATTATAATACTTTTCTTTGACTTCTCGAGCTGCCCTTTGAAATCTTCTGTTCAGCGATTTTAATCCATCATTTTTTCTGTTTGCTTTGGCAACTCTACATTCAAGAGCAAGTTTCAGAGTCTCTTCTGACATCCATTTTGGTCTCTTCTTTCTTTCCTGTCTTTGTAATGACCTCTTGCTTGTTCGGTCATTAGTGTTCAATGCGTCAAATCTGTTCTTGAGATGGTCTCTAAATTCAGGTGGGATATACTCAAAGTCGTACTTTGGCTCTTGGACTTTTTCTAATTTTCTTCAGTTTCGACTTGAACTTGCATATGAGCAATTGATGGTCTGTTCTACAGTTGGCCCCTGGCCTTGTTTTGACTGATGATATTGAGCTTTTCCATCATCTCTTTCCACAGAAGCAGTTGATTTGATTCCTGTGTATTCCATCTGTCAAGACCCATGTGTATAGTCGCCATTTATGTTGGTGAAAAAAGGTATTTGCAATGAAGAAGGCGTTGGTCCTGCAAAATTCTACCATGCAATCTCCAGCATCATTTCTATCACCAAGGCCATATTTTCCAACTACCGATCCTTCTTCTTGGTTTCCAACTTTCACATTCCAAAGCTCTTTAGCTCTGCCAATAAGTGCCCACAGGCACCCCACTCCACTAGTAAGCTTCGGCCTGAGGCACTCAGTTCTGTCTCTCTGTGCGTCTGCACACCCACTGTAGCCGCCTTGCTCTGTGGGCTAGAAAGCCCACTGTGCTGTCTCCTGCCAGTTTCCTGGGTCTGCTGCTGCCATTTCTCTGCCATGCTTGTACTGCTTCTTGCCGTCTTGTGCCTTCTCTGATGTTATAGCGCTCTCTGTTTCCTGGGTCTAGGAGGTTCTAAGTGCAGGGACCCTGGGTCCAAAGGATGTGCTGCACTCCTGGCTCTTCTTCTTGATGGTAGTGAGGTCCCCCTCTGCTCTAGGATTGGTTCTCTTTTTAAGCCTAGCAGGATGGCA
>NW_004444322.1:57675-78917 GCF_000243295.1 Trichechus manatus latirostris
CATTTCATTATAATACTTTTCTTTGACTTCTCGAGCTGCCCTTTGAAATCTTCTGTTCAGCGATTTTAATCCATCATTTTTTCTGTTTGCTTTGGCAACTCTACATTCAAGAGCAAGTTTCAGAGTCTCTTCTGACATCCATTTTGGTCTCTTCTTTCTTTCCTGTCTTTGTAATGACCTCTTGCTTGTTCGGTCATTAGTGTTCAATGCGTCAAATCTGTTCTTGAGATGGTCTCTAAATTCAGGTGGGATATACTCAAAGTCGTACTTTGGCTCTTGGACTTTTTCTAATTTTCTTCAGTTTCGACTTGAACTTGCATATGAGCAATTGATGGTCTGTTCTACAGTTGGCCCCTGGCCTTGTTTTGACTGATGATATTGAGCTTTTCCATCATCTCTTTCCACAGAAGCAGTTGATTTGATTCCTGTGTATTCCATCTGTCAAGACCCATGTGTATAGTCGCCATTTATGTTGGTGAAAAAAGGTATTTGCAATGAAGAAGGCGTTGGTCCTGCAAAATTCTACCATGCAATCTCCAGCATCATTTCTATCACCAAGGCCATATTTTCCAACTACCGATCCTTCTTCTTGGTTTCCAACTTTCACATTCCAAAGCTCTTTAGCTCTGCCAATAAGTGCCCACAGGCACCCCACTCCACTAGTAAGCTTCGGCCTGAGGCACTCAGTTCTGTCTCTCTGTGCGTCTGCACACCCACTGTAGCCGCCTTGCTCTGTGGGCTAGAAAGCCCACTGTGCTGTCTCCTGCCAGTTTCCTGGGTCTGCTGCTGCCATTTCTCTGCCATGCTTGTACTGCTTCTTGCCGTCTTGTGCCTTCTCTGATGTTATAGCGCTCTCTGTTTCCTGGGTCTAGGAGGTTCTAAGTGCAGGGACCCTGGGTCCAAAGGATGTGCTGCACTCCTGGCTCTTCTTCTTGATGGTAGTGAGGTCCCCCTCTGCTCTAGGATTGGTTCTCTTTTTAAGCCTAGCAGGATGGCAAAGTGACCAATCCTCTCATTAGGGTTCCATACATGTTATTTGCATGGTCCCACGCCTGCAAGGTTCCATGCTTCTTTGCATTGTTAACAAGCTGCCCAATCCCCTTGATGGGCCACAGCACCTTATTTGCATAGTCCAACCCAATCATTTTTGGGGGGGGTCACAAGACCATTGATGGCTAGAAGAACCATATTAAGTAATTTACTGCACCATAGTATCTTTATATTTAAAGTGAATATTTGTAGGCAGCATATAGTTGAGTCTTTCTTTAATCTGATTATTGATATAAAGCTTCTGTGTTGCTGTTTGTTTGTCATTGTTCTTTTTTCCCTTCTCTTTCTGATTTATTTTGGATTAACGGAGGATTTTTTATGATTCCATTTTATCTTCTTTGTTGGATTATTGCCTATAATTCTTTGTTTTGTTAGTTTAGTGGTTGCTTTAGGGTTTATAATACACATTTTTCACTTATCACAATGTACATTCAAGTGATGTATTACTTCACGTAGAGTATAGGAAGCTTATAACAGTTTAAGTCCATTTACTTCTCTCTTGGCCTTTGTGATACAGTTATCATACATTTTGCTCCTATATATGTTATGAGAAGCCCTGGTGGTACAGTGGTTGAGCTCAGCTGCTAACTAAAAGCTGCTCCTTGGAAACCCTTTGGAGCAGTTCTACTCTGTCCTGTAGGGTGGCTAGGAGTCCAAATTGACTTGACAGCAACGGGCTTGGTTCTTGGTTATGTTATAAACCCTATACTACATTATTATTATTTTTATTTAAACAGTAATTTTTTTAATAATCAGAAAACAAATGTGTATGTTTACCTTGTAGTTACCATTTCTGGTGCTCTTCTTCCTTTGTGCAGATTCAGATTTCCATCTGTCATCCAATTAAATACATTAAGCTTCTTGAAGTTGCCTTTCAGCTTACTAATATTCTAGTCAGCATTTTTTAAGTCTGTTTCTCTGTGTCTACCCCAGCACCTAAAACAACATCTGGCTCATAGCAGGTGCTGACTAATTGGATCCCACACAGGGCAGAATTTTGCAAACTCACACCCATTAGTCTAATCTTCACAGTCACAGTTTATCAGGAAGCACTCCTAATCCAGTCTCTACCAGTCAGGTGTGTGTTTTTTTTTTTTTTCCTAGCGTACTCTCTCAGGTAACATCACAAAATGTACTCATTTTGTACCACGTGGTCACACGTGGTCACAGACACGAGGCACTTACCACCAACACACAAAGTGTTACACATTTACACTCAGAAACAGAACAACAGAGTCAAGGCGTTATGCACGCAGTCACAAAATCTCAAGAGATAGAATCTTCTTCTAGGAAAAGAGACAGACAAGAAATTGAAATACAAACACTGTGTGTCCTAAAGTGGTAAAAGCTATGAAAAAGTCAGGCAGATTAAGGAGCCATGGGGTGCCAGGGGAGAGGTGTGATGGGGAAGGACTCTCTGAAGGTGTAACATTGGTATCTGAACGTAGCGCGGAGGGGAATCTTGAAGATTCCTGGCAAAAAGGCCATTTTAGAAAGAGGGGACACATTCACACCCACCATCCCCAAATCATAAATACATGATAGAAGTTCGCTCCATGCTAACTCGCCCCCTCGCCCCCCATCTCCAAGGTAACCGTCCCCGGAGGAAGAAAGCCCTGATGGGGCGGGAGTGTGCCGAAGCATACTGCGCCTGCGCACTCTCCCCCAGCTGCTCTCAGGTACCCCCGCGAATCTGGGCACTCACCCCTCACCCTTTTCGTGTAGACGCGGTCGCGCCCACGTTTAAACCCCGCCTTCTGCGCCGACCCGGCGGCCGACAGGACCCGCGGCGTGGCTCGAGGGGGCAGGCCGAGCGCCGGTGCCTGCGCGCTTCAGTCGGAGGCCGTTTGGGGGGCGTGCGGCCCAGTCTCCGCGGCCGACTGGGGCTCGGAGCTGAGAAGCAGCAGGGCTTCCCGGCTCCGCTCTGGAAGGCCGGGGAGGCCGGCGCGGGAGGGCCCGGGGCGGAGAGGCGGCGTGAGGGCATCTCCCGGGGCCCCGCTGGCAGCAGGCCGGCCGCCCTTTGTGTCCTCCGGAGCCCGAGGCCGCCGAGGCGCCGCTGGGACTGGGCTCCGTCCGGCGAAGGGCGGGGAGGACGGCCCCGTGCAGGCTCCTCGGCCTTCGGGGCGGGGACGGGATTACCCCGGAGTTCAGTCCAGCAGGTAGGGAGCGCGCGGGGGTGCCTGTGCGTCACCGGGCGGGCGCCGTCCCGGCGGCCTCTGGGGGACTCCGTGTGCGACTTTGACCCCATGTGCCTGCACCCGACGCATCTGTGTGACTGTGGGTGGAATGAGTCGGTACCACAGAGTGGGGCTGGGTGTGTGTGTATAGGGGTGCATGTGCGTGTATAGGGGTGTGTGTGTGTATAGGGGTCCGTGTGTGTATATGGGGTGCGTGTGTGTAGAGGTGTGTGTGTATAGCGGTGTGTGTGTGTAGGGGGGGGTACTCTGACCCCCGGGGCGCCGTACCCCGCGGCCTCCACGTGACTGGAACGTGAGTGAGACGGTCGGTTATGACGCCCTAGTGTTTGGGGCTTGAGGATGTGGAATAGGGTGCTCGTGTGAGACTGTATCCGTGGCCTCTGACTAGGGCGTGTGTGAGACGGTGGTTAGCCCTGTAGTTTTTAAGACTTTGTGGGCGTGTAGGGGGACTGATTGAGAATGTGTGTCACCCAGTATTGTAAAACCAGCCGGGTGATTCCAGTGTGCCGCCAAGTTTCAGAATCCCTGAGCTGGTGGAGCGCAGAAGGGCTGTGGAGTCCGGTAGAATCGCATTTGCTCTTGGTGCTGTCGTTTATTAGTTATATGCCTTTATGTAAATGACTGCTTTCTTCAAGGTTCTTTATCTTTAAAATCCAGAACGACTATGTTGTTGTTAAAATAACAAAGTAGAAAGTGATTTGGGCACAGGTTAAATTGTATGTAAACAAATTCCTCGGTCTCCCTTTTGCTCTCTATTTGAGGGCAGACTGGAACAGGCGGAAGGAGAAGTCAGGAGGTTGTCGGCTGGTGGTTCTGGATGCCGCAAGGAAGGCCTGGTGTCTCACATTCTCTTCTCCTTCTCGGTCTTCTAGGGACACTGCCATTTCCCAAGAGAGCCAGGAAGAGGAAAGAATGGCTGTTGGGCTTCTTAAATCCATGTACCAGGTGAGTTTCTATTTTCTCTCTTGCCTGGAATACCTTCCTGCTTTTCAAAACAAGCAGATGTGAACTTTCCTTCTGCTGAATCTTCTCTGGGTTATCAATCGTGTCACCTCACAGTGGCTTCTGACCGCATTCAGGATCGGTGCTGAAGTCCTTGACTTGGCCTGCAGGGACCTCTATAATCTAGCCCCTGGCTATCCCTCGGATTTGAATTTCTTTTAACCTGTCGGTAACTCATTCAGCTCCAACCACACTGGCTTCCTTGTAGTGAGTTGAGTACATTCTTAACTCACGACTTTGCAGTTGCTGTTCCTTCTGCCTGGAGTACTCTTCCCACAGATACAGACCAACTGCTTTATTCTGGTCTCTGCCCAAACAGCATGCATTCATTCAACAAATTTTTATTAAGCAACTGTTAACATTGGATGCCACAGGACTTAGTCCTTGGTACTCTCTCTCCTTTTAAGTTCCGTCTACATTCACTCCTATAATGAGCTCGTCCCATCTCATGGCTTTAAATACCAGCTATATGCCAACAACTACCAAGTCTATTTATACAGCCCAGACCTCTCTCCTGAACTCCAGATTTGTCTATGCAAATGCCTACTCATTGTCTCCATTTGGTTGCGTAATAGAAACTTCAAACTCAAACATCTGAAACCTGAGTGAAAGGTACCATTGGAGGTTTAGGGGCTGTGTGGGACAGAGAACTTGGTTTGGCCTTTGACTCTGGTTTCTGAAAATAGTACTCGGAATAGCCCAGGCAGTTAAGGTGCTCTTTGTTTTCCAAGGAAACCCTGGTGGTCTAGTGGTTAACAGCTACGGTTGCTAACCAGAAGATCAACAGTTTGAATCCACCAGCCGCTCCTTGGAAATCCTATGGGGCAGTTCTGCTCTGTTCTGTAGGGTCCCTGTGAGTCGGAATCGACTCGATGGCAATAGGTTTGGTTTGTTTGTTTGTTTTCCAAAATAGCCAGACAACACTTAAAACTGTGTAAATAGGTAGGTGGCTACACAGACCCCACCCTGGCAACAGGCACCCTCCTGACGACAGGCTTCCGGAAGGGAGGGGCATGATACAGTCAGTCATGCATATTCATTGATTGGCTTGATCATAACTATGCATTAAGGCCCCAGTCATGCATATTCCTTGAGGTCCCAGTGACTAAGGGATCCTGGACTTTGGAGCTTCCTCTTTTGGGGGCTTCCTGGATTGGTGAGAACATTTAAGGATCTAGAGGGTGTGGCTTGTCCCTGGGAACAATGGAAGCCTTATGCAGCGAGGTCTCCCAGACCGTGCTGGATGACTCTCTTCTGCTTGTATTCTTTCCTTTCTGGTTATGATAAATGGATAACTGTAAGTACTGATAATAACCCGTTGCTTTCGCATCGATTCTGACTCATAGCAACCCTATAGGACAGAGTAGAACTGCCCCATAGGGTTTCCAAAACTGTAAATCTTTATGGAAGCAGACTGCCACATCTTCTTCCTGAAGAGCAGCTGGTGGGTTCGAATACCCGACCTTTTTGTTAGCAGCTGAGCACTTGACCACGGTGCCACCAGGGCTCCTTGAGCCATTAGAAAGAATTAACAAACAAGGGGCGATGGGATTCTGACTTAGCTCAGGGTAGCTAATTCAGAGGAGGGCTGCACAGGCAGTCGTAAGGACAGAGTCCTAACTTGTGAGGAACCAGCTTTGGGTGACTGGGTAACAGAGAAGGGCTGCACGGGCAGTCAGTAAAGAAGGACAGAGTCCTTCTAACCTGTGACCTAGCCCCAGGGGGCTAGAGAGAGAGAGGGGCTGGCCGGTCTGAAGTGCAGGGAGTTGTGCAGACTCTTGAGCCCACGGCTGGTACCTGATGACCTGGCCTTTGGTGGCCAGGGATGTTTTGACCTAAATGGGTGGTTAGGGTGAGAGAAGTGCCACAAAAGTGGCTGGCAGTTAGGAGTGGAGATGGGGAAGGGTTAGGCCTGGATCCGTTTCCAGATAAGAATTGGATTCATTTTGATTCTTACCATGCAGTTAGTGATAAAGGTGGGGTTTGCCCACCTTGCCCTTTTAATAGTGCAGTTAGCAGCAGTGTGCAGGGGCATAGGAGTGACACCAGCTATCTGATTATTATTTTATTAGGGTCACTCTGGCTGCTGTTGAGAATAAACGGAGGGGACAAGGACAGAAACAGGGAAACCAGTTAGGAAACTCTTACATGCTTTCTTTACTCAATTGCTCTAGCTAAAACTTTCCATCTGGGAGTTCTGCTTGTTCTACTTTCAGAATACACCCAAGGTCTGATCACTTTTTACCACTACCACTCCTTCCGTTCTGGTCTGAGCCAGGATCTCTCACCTGATTGCTGCACACTCTCCTGACAGGTCTCCTTCCTTCCACCCTTGCCCTCCTTCAGTCTCTTCTCCACACAGCAGCCAGAGTGACCCTGTTACCACCAGAGTTATGTCATTCCTCTTCTGCGGTAGGGGGTGGGGAGGGAAGAAAGAGAGAGTATGGGCGACTCTTTCAAATTGTTCAGCTGTGAGGAGGGAAGGAGAGAAATGGGTGGTAACCGAAGGGGAAGGTGTGGTCAACAAGGCTTTATAAAGATGATAGTATGTCCATATGTTAAAGATTCCGTAGAGGAACCTTGAAAGTGAGAAGGATAGAGGAGGGACTTGCTGGGACAGTGTGCTTGAGGAGGTGAGAAGAGCTGAGGTCTAGTGTACAAGTGGAGGGGTTGGCCTTTGCTGAGAAAGTGAGCTCTTCATTCACAGTAATGGGGCAAGTTAGAGAATATGGACATGCATGCAGGTAGAAGTTGTGGTGGACACTTGTGGAATTGTCTTCAAATGGTTTTGGTTTTCTCAGAAAAATAGAAAGCAAGATCATCAGCTGAGAGTGAGGATGGGGAGGAGATATTGAAGGTTGGAGGAGAGGGTAAAGAAGCAAATGCTCCTTCAGGAGAGTCGGGGAGTGAATGGGACAGGCAGGTGTAGTGTGTAGGCAGCATTTCAGCACACTCGACTTTAGTGATCTTGAATTGAAAGTGAGACCAGTCAGCGTGGTTGGTTTTTCTCCAGCACAGTTCAGCTGTGAGTACAGACATAGACTGAGAGGTGGCTGTGGTCTAATCAGGTGGGTACAGTGAAGTGAGAAGAACAAGGAAGTTGAGACTGTATGCATGGGGTGATTATAACAAATGGTTGTGCTAGGAAGTGAAAGCATGCAAGGATGAGGAACAGTGAAAACATGGTAAGAGTGAGGATTTGTAGGTTCTGCTGGGATGGAAGAATTGTTGTAATTTGGGTACCAGAGGGCAAAAATTGAAATCTAGGAGGTGGAGGTCAGAGTGGGATAATTGAAATTGAGATTAAGGAGGCTTTGGCACTTGTTGGTGGCGAGGACTGCAGCACGACTGTGACAGTGAATGGCTATAGAACTATGGAGGACAAGATTATTGGGGCAGGGTGGGGAGATCAGAGAACTGAGAGACTGGATTGTTGGGAGGATTATTTAGGTGGATATTGAAATGACCAAAGATTATGATAGGAATAGTGTTGGAGAGGAGAAGGGACAGTGAGCCAGGCACTGAAGCCTTCAGGGAATGTCAGAGAATAGGTGTCTATTGGGAATTGGTAGATAACTAAAACAGAGAGGGATAGTAATTGATATTATCTGATGGCACAAAATTTCAAACTAGGTGTCATGTAGAGAGGAGGGAAGGAGAATGGCCTGGAAACAAGTATGAGGAGCAGATGTGGGAAATAAGAAGGTCACCACGTGACTGCGCTTCAGGGGAAGTAGGCCTGTCAGCTGGGAGCCATATATCTGCGGACAGAAAGGTGAAGGGAGCTGTTGCTATGCTTCATACAGGTTTGATTAAAATCATGCATAGATTTTGAAACTAAACATTACTGTCATTTGTTGCGAGTCAAATATTTTCAGATTAGAATTTAAGCTTCTTATATGGACACTGGAGTCCCTGGGTGGTGCAAACAGTCAACGTGCTCAGCTGCTAACTGAAAGGTTGGAGATTGGAATCTACCCAGAGGCACCTTGGAAGAATGGCCTGGCAATCTCCTTCCAAAAAATCAGCCATTGAAACCCCATAGAGCACAGTTCTACTCTGACACGCGTGGTGTTGCCATGAGTTGGAGTAAATTTGACAGCAGCTGGTAAACTGGTGTATGGACGTTGTAATTATATTTGTTAACTGTGTAAATTAAAGCAGATCACACAATCAGTGAAAAATATATATCATATATACATAAAAATACATATTTATTATATATGTTTATATTATATATATTTATACAAACACAGGGTAACAATTTTGGAAGCATATATAGCAAACAAATCAAACTGTCAAGGAAGCATTTCTGCAACATTTGAGGGCTGTTGCTGCTGGGCCAGAGAGGGAGACATTCATTTACTACTTCATACCATTAAATAAGAAAAGAGATCATTGAGTGTTGAAAAACATTTGAGGAATTTCAGTTCTGTGGACAGTTTCCTTAATTATGACAAAATTTTGTCAAATGCAAAAAAAAAATCTTCGTCTTGACAGAGTCACCTCTTTTAATTTTGTTGAAACACACACAGCCCTACACCATGTGCTATTTCATCAGCAATTAATCACATTATGGAAACCTAGAGTCCAGCTGAATCACAGTGTAGCTCCAGGTTTTGTAAGAACTTTGTCCAGCTCCTATAGGCAGAAGCAGCGTTGAGTGGAATCACCCATTTCTTTACCCAAAATTGGCAGTTTGAGTTTGAACTGATATTTTGCTCAGCTTGGTCTGGCATAATTTTTAGAGATATATCAAGCATGTTCTGGTGTCAGCAGTGATCCCCTTATAGCTCCTTGGACTTTTCAAACCATTCGTTCACTCATTTAACGTCTTCAGTCAATATTTGAATGCCTCGTATGTGCCAGATAACTGTTCTGGTAACTGGGAATATAGCAGTGACCAAAACAAACAAAAAATACTTGGCCTTCATGGACCTTGTATTGTAGTGGAGGCGGGGCCAGACAATAAGTAACAAAATAATTATAAGAATCCATACAAATACATAAGGTACCTGGGTGGTGCAAATGGTTTGTGCTTGTCTCCTAACCCAAAAGGTTGGTGGTTCAAACCTTCCCAGGGGCATCGTGGAAGAAAGGCCTGGCAATCTGCTTACCCAAAGATTACAGCCAAGAAAACCCTATGGAACAGTTGCAGTCTGTAGCACACGGGGTTGCTATAAGTCAGAATAGGTTCCAAGGAAAAGTTTTTTTGTTTGGTTCTATTTTGTTTTAATGGATAAAAATAAAGCAGGGTTAGGGAAATAGGGAACTGAGGGGAGGGGCATTGCTATTTTATGTAGAATGAGCTGAGAAGTACAAAGGCCCTGAGGGAGAGCATGCTTGACATATTTGAGGATGTAGTATCAGGGAGAGACCAGAGTACCTGAGGCAGAGTAAATGAGGTAAGTATGGTAAGAAGTGAGGTTATTCATTTATGTATTTTATTTCAGGAGTTAGTGACCTTCAGAGATGTGGCTGTAGACTTCTCCCAAGAGGAGTGGGATTGCCTGGACTCTTCTCAAAGACATCTGTATAGTAACGTGATGTTGGAGAACTACAGGATCTTGGTGTCACTGGGTAAGGACATGTTCCCCTTTACAAAATTCAGCATCTGCTCATGAGGGGCCCTTTGCTACCACCATGCTGGACTTCCATGTATTTAGGTAGACTTTTAGATAACATCTGCAATACTTGACGGAATGTCTGCTTCCTATGCCAAAGAAATGGTTTAATACTTGTGGAGGTGGCAGTGGACAGGTCTATTATTAGCCTATGCCTGAAGTTTCATCTTCCCTCTTCTTCTAATCTATGTCCTTTATACATTTTTCCCTGGCTTACTGTAAGCTTCCTCTTTCCTGATGATCAAAGGATTGGGTGTGAGTTCTGTTTCTTTTCATGTTTGCAGGACTTTGCTTTTCTAAGCCAAGTGTGATATTATTGTTGGAGCAAGGGAAAGAGCCCTGGATGGTGAAGAGGGAGCTGACAGAAGGTCTGTGCTCGGGTGAGTGAAGAGGAAAAAGGCAGGCAGAGTTCATTTCAGGTCACAGCTTAGCTTGGCTCAGTGGTGGCACCTTTTTACTATACTTTGTTGACATAGTCTTCTCAGATGTTCTGGGTCTTAGTACAAACTCAGGGCCTGTTAGGGTGTTTTGTGGTTTTTAACTCTCTCTTCTCTCCCACTTTGCCCCTGCCTTTCTAATATCTCATTTATCTATTCTCTAAGTCCCCTTCCTTCTCAGTTTCATAAACCTCTTCTAATCTTTAAAAAATCTTTTCCTAATCTGATACTTTTGAGGTCTGTGGACAGTTGTAATTGAAGTACCAGGTTCAAATCCTGGCACTTATATACAGTGAAATTTGGGGCAGATTATTTAACCTCTCTGTGATTTTGTTTTATTATCTGCGAAATAAGGTAGTACTTACGAAGTGCTTTGAACAGTTCCTCTCACGTTGCGAGAACAACTCATTAGCTGTTAGCTGCTGCTATTATCATTATTATTACACCTCCAGATGCCTCATTTTTCTCTGAATGGTCAGTTCATTCATTCTTTTGTTCTTTTAACCAGTGTTTATTGAATTTGTACTTTGAATAAGGTATATTCAAGGTGCTAGTGTGTTATATGGAGGCCTGGTTGCACAGTGGTTAAGAGCTTGGCTGCTAACCTAAAGGACAGCAGCTCGCATCCACCGCTCCTTGGAAACTCTATGGGGCAGTTCTGCTCTGTCCTACAGAGTTGCTATGAGTTGGAATCGACTCAGTGGCAGCGCGTTGGTTGGTTGAGTGTGTTACATACATACATACATACATTTATATACATATATATAAGTAATCAAATAATTGATAGTCTAGTAACAGATACGATATAGCTATAGATGGCATTGTTATGGATTGAAATATGTGTTGTAAATTCTAACCTCTGTGCCTGTGGTTATAATCCTGTTTGGGAATGGGTTGTCTTTGTTATGTTAATAAGGCAGGATTAGTGTAGGGTGTATCTTGAGTCTGTTACTTTTGAGATATAAAAAGAGATTAAACAAGTGAGCAGAGAGAGAGATGGGGTAGGAGATATGCCAAGACACGTGGAGATCTCCCAGGAACCAGAAAGCAGATGCTGAAGACAAAAGGACCTTTTCCCCCAGAGCCAACAGAGAGAGAAAGCCTTTCCCTCGAGCTGGTACTCTGAATTCAGACTTGTAGCCTCCTAAACTGTGAGAAAATATATTTCTTTTTGTTAAAGCCACCCACTTGCAGTATTTCTGTTATAGAAACACTAGGTAACTAAGACAGAATTTGGTACCAGAAGAGTAGGGTGCTGCTCTAACAGATACCTAAAATGTGGAAGCAGTTTTGGAATTGAGTAATAGGTGGAGGCTGGAAGAGCTTTAAAGTGCCTAACAGTAAGAGCCCAGATTGCCTTGAAGAGACTGTTGGTAGAATTATGGATGTCAAAGGCAATTCTGGTGGGGGCTCAGAAAGAGGTGAGGAGAGCTATAGAGAAAGTCTCTGTCACCTCAGAGAATACGTATGGCACTAGCAACAGAATGTGGCTAGAAATGTGGACATTAAATGTGCTTCTGGTGAGGCTTTAAAAGAAAATGATGACCATGTGATTGGACAGTGGAGGAAGGGCGATGCTTTTTAGGCAGTGGCAAAGAACTTGTCTGAATCATGTTCAGATGTTTGGTGGAAGGTAGAACTTGTAAGTGATAAACTTGTATCTGGCTGATGAGATTTCTAAGCAAGATCTTAAAGGGGCCACATTACACTTACAGTTTCTCCTTGCCACTTACAGTAAAATGCAAGAGGAAAAAGATGGACTTAAAAATGAACTGTGCAAAATGAAAACAAACTTAAAAGATTTGGAAAATTCTGTTGTATAAACTAAGGACACATGTCCTAGAATGTTCACCAATGATGTAGCTACACAATCTTTTGTTAAAGAGATTAAGCCTGTGACTGATGGATCTAACCAGCTACCAAAGCAGAAGACCCATCAGTTTAGACTGAAGGGGACCGAGAAAGAAGGAAAGGAGATAACGCGGTCTGCCTCTTGGAATTCTACAGGCAGGAAACAGGCCAAAGGAGCTACATCTGTTGTCCATCAAGAAAAGAAAAGGACCATCCCTGGAGCAGCTCGGAGATCAGCAGAACTGTTAAAAGGAGCATGGGAAGCAGGGCCTTCTCAGTTTCAAAGGCTGGGGCCACGATGCCGGGGTCTTAAAGGGTGGGACCACAGCCTCCTAGGTTTCAAAGAGTCAGATTTTAGCCAACTAAAAGTGTGGGGCTGTGGCTAAGGTGTGCCGGCGGGTGGGGCCACCAACCAAAACTGAGGGGGCGGGGCTGCCATGCTCAAGGGGCGGAAGAATGGGGCCTGCTGGGGTCGAGGGGGTGGGGTCGCCACTAAGATGGACTAGAAGAATGGGGCTGTCCAAAGCCGAGGGAACAGAGTTGCAGTCCCAGTGGGCCTGGAGGGTGGAGCATGGCCGAGAGAGCTCCACCTGGAATCCAGAGAGTGGCCAACGTCCAGAGTCTGGAGGGCAGGGCCATTGCCTAGATGCTCTCAGAGAAGACAGAATTATTTTCAAGCCTTGAGAGCTCATGTAAATTGTTCTGCTAGGTTTTGGATTTGCTTGGTCCCTGATATACTTTCTTTCCCTCCAATTTCTCACATTTGTAGTGGAAATGTCTACCTTGTGCCTGTTCTGCCATTGTACTTTGGAAACAGATAACTTGTAATCTAGATTTCACAGGTTCACAGATGAAGAGGAATTTTGCCCCAGGATTGAATACACCTAAAGTCTCACCCGTATTTGATTGAGACGATTCAGAAGATGAGGTTTTGGACTTGGGGTTGATTTAAGACTTTTGGGGTGATGTGATGGGGTGAATGTGTTTTGCATATGACAAGGACATGAATTTTGGGAGATGAAAGGGTGGAATGTTATGGATTGAACTATATCCTCAAAAATATGTGTTGTGAGTCCTAACCTCTCCGCTGGTGGTTATAATCCCATTTGGGATTGGGTTGTCTTTGTTATGTTAATGAGGTGAGATTAGTGTAGGATGTATCTTGAGTCAGTCTCTTTTAAGATATAAAAAGAGATTAAACAAGCCAGCAGAGAAGAGATGAGGTGAGATAGATGCCAAGACACATGGAGATCTCCACGGAGCCAGGAAGTAGAAGCTGAAGAGACAAGTACCTTCCTCCAGAGCTGACAGAGAGAGAAAGCCTTCCACTAAAGCCGATGCTCTGAATTTGGACTTCTAGCCTCCTGAACTGTGGGAAAATAAATTTGTTTGTTAAATCCATCCACTTGTGGTATTTCTGTTATAGTAGCACTAGGTAACTGAGGTAGGCATATAAGAAGAAAAAGCTGACATAAAGAAGGCGGTGAGAGATAGAGGAATTTGGGTAATTGGGAAGATGATGATCTTTAAGAAAAACACAGGTCAGAAGCGGAAAAATATTTGAAGGTGTTATGGATTGAATTGCATGTCCCCAGAATATGTGTTGGTCCTGACCCCTATACCTGTGGACGTAATCGTATTTGGAAATAAGGTTTTCTTTGTTATGTTAATGAGGCCATATTAGTGTAGGGTGTGTCCTAAATCTAATCACTTCTGAATGATATAAAGAGCAGCATAGACACAGAGACTAAAATCCAAAACCAAACCTGTTGGCATCTAGTTGATTTATACTTGTGGCGAGCCAATGTGTTACAAATAAAATTACTTTATAGGGTTTTCTTGGCTGTAATCTTAATGGAAGATTGTCAGGCCTTTCTTCCATGGTACTGCTGGGTAAGTTCGAACTGCTAACCTTTAAGTTAGCAGTTGAGTACAAACCATTTGTGCCACCTTCGTGCCCTGGTGGCGCAGTGGTTAAGAGCTTGGCTGCTAACCAAAAGTTCAGCAGTTCAGATCCGCCAGTGGCTCTTCAGAGACTGTATGGGGCAGTTCTACTCTGTCCTATAGGGTCTCTGTGAGTTGGAATTGCCTCGACGGCAATGGGTTTGGATTCTTTTTTTTAGGGACCTTAGACACAAGAGACAAGCACAAACGGGAAGATAGCTGCCACATGGGGATCAAGGGACCAAGGAATGCCAGGGCCACAGAAGCTGAGTGTGTCCCAGTGTCAGAACCAAAACAGCTCTCAGCTTTTTCTCGACTGTGCCAGCTGTCGGCCCTCCTCTCGGCCAGGCCAGCCAGCGACCTTTCTCTCTGTGGTGTCAGCCAATGGCCTCTGCCACCAGGCTCCTCTCAGCCTCTGCCCTGGTTGGGCAAGTGTTATAGCTCTTTAACTATGTCAGCAAGCCTCCTGCCAGAAGGCATCCAGCTCTCTTTCTCCCTCTGGGTCAGCAAGCCCACTGCGGTCGTCTCTCTCTCTCCATGGGCCAGCAAGCCTAACATCCCATCTCTTACCAGTCTCCTGTTTCTTGCTGCTTATACTGCTGCCACTGTTTTTCTGCTGCTGAGCTCTGCTGTGCTTGCTACCACTTCCCACTGTCTTCAATGTTACAGCTCTCTCTTCTGGGTCTAGGAGGTTCTCAGTGCAGGGACCCTGGGTCCAAAGGACGTGCTCCACTCCAGACTCTTCTTGGTGGTAGTGAGGCTTCCCCCTTCAACCTCTGTGAGATTGGCCCTTATATTCAACTTCAAAGCATGGCCCTTCTAGCTGACCAGTTCAGGTCACTTAGTCCTTATTGGTGGTTTTATACACCCTATTTGCATACTAAACAGACCAATCCCTGAAAGGTGTGTAAAATAGACCAATCACAAGGCAGGCTATGGCCCAACCATTTATTTTTGGCAGAATTATAAAACCCAAGGCAACAAAGGCCATGTATAAAAGAAACTCACTGCACAGCACTGAGTCTAGAGAGCTTTCCCCTGTAACCAGTGCCCTGAACTCAAACTTCTAGCCTCCTAAACTGTGAGAAAATAAATTTGTTTTTTAAAGCCATCCACTTGTGTATTTCTGTTACAACAGCACTAGCTAACTAAGAGGGAGACGAGATTAAGAGTTTAACTTCGTGGTGTGAGAGAAGGATTATCAGTTGGACATAGGCCGCATTAAAGTAAAACGGGAAGACGTAAAGTTCAGAAGACAATCAGGGTGGTGTAAGCATCTCTGTAAACACTACTCCTTAGCTCACCATTCCCCTCCCCCCCAACTGCCTCTCCCTGTCTTTTATGTCCTTGTCCAGTTTCCTAAAAACATTTTGGAAGTAGAACTATAGTATCAAAGGGTATATGGATAACTTTTGTTTATTATTATTAAATCATCTACATATTATATATTCACATATACATGCAGTTTAATAATGGAACAAAAAACTCACGTATCTACTTGTTAGCTTAAATAGAATGCTATTTGGCCCTTCCTAATGACACCACCACTTGCCTATGGCTTACCCTCACCCCTCATTGAGGTAACCATTGTCCTACAATTTTGTGGATCATTCCCTGGCTCTTCTTTATGGTTGGACCACATATATATGTACCCCCTAGACAAAATGTTTATATTCGCATATTTTTAACTTCATGTGGTTAGAAATACATTGTGTAGTTCTCTGATTTTTTTCACTCAAAGTTATGTTTCTGAGATTCCTTCTGCTGTGTCTATGGTTCATTGATATTTTTTATTCACTGCTGGAATGTGTTCCATTGTGTAAACCACAGTTTATCCATTCTCCAATTGATGGTCATTTAAGTTATTTCCGTTTTTTGCTATTAGAAACATTACTGCTATGAACCTTCATACATGTGACTGCTGGTGCACATCTGCTTGAGTTCATGTAGAGCGTATAGCTAGGAATTTACTAGATAATGTTATTTTTCAAAGTGCTTGTACCAATTTACATTTCCACTAGTTGTGTATGAGAGTACCTGTTGCTCCACACTTGGAATTGACAGATATTTTGAAATGTTTGCCAGCCTGGTAGTTGTGAAATATCTTTCTTTAGTTATAACCTGTATTTCCTTGATTACTAATGAAATTTGAGCATCTTTTCCTGTTTATATTAGCCATTTGGGTTTCCTTTTTTGTGAAGTCCTGTTCAAATCTTTTGCTTATTTGGGGGAGGTTGTTTTTTTCTTTTTAAATATATATACAGGTAGATAAGATAGATAGATAGATAGATTACATAGATAAAACCAAAACCAAACCCACTGCCATCAATTCTGACTCATAGTGACCCTGTAAGACAGATTAGTACCGCCCCATGGGGTTTCCAAGGAGCAGCTGGTGGATTTGAACTGCTAACCTTTTGGTTAGCAGCCAGGCTGTTAACCACTGCGCCACCATGGTTCCAGTAGATAGATAGAAATTGAATTCTTACAAATAAGCCTCTAAAATGTACTCCAGTTGGATTATGGATGTAACTGTAAATGAAAAACCTTTAACATCTTTAAAAGACAATTTGGAAATATCTTTATGACCTCAGAGTACTGAAAGATTTATTAAAACAAACTATCAAATATATAAACTGCAAAGGAAAAAAATGAAAAATTCAACTCCATTAAAAGATATATGTGTTCTATTCACGCATATATACATAGGAGATACGTACTTTTCTAGATATGCACATAGGAGATATGTATATCTGGATAGAGATACGCATAGGAGATGCATACATATCTAGATACACGCATAGGATATATACATATCTGGATAGATACATGCATAGGAGATACATACATATCTAGATATACACATAGGAGATATATACATACATATCAATCTAGATATGTATGTATATATCTTCTATGTGTATATGTGTGTATAGATAACATATCTTTTAATGGAGTTGAATATTTCATTTTTTCTTTATAGTTTATGTATTTGATATTTTGTTTTAACAAATCTTTCTGTATTCTGAGGTCATATAGATATTTCCAAATTGTTTTTTAAAGATGTTAAAGATTTTTCTTTTATATTTACATCCATAATCCAACTGGAGTACATTTTTGAGGCTTATTTGAAGAATTCAATTTCTTTTGCTTTATGGAAAACCAAATATTCCAGACATTTATTGAATTAGTATTCTCTTTTTTGCTCATTTTTCTGAGCCTTCCTCTCAATATATCAGGTTTTAATATATGCATGGATCTGATTTCGAGCTCTGTTCCATTCCGTTGATCTGTATTTCCTTATGCCAGTACCACACTATCTTAATAAAAATACTCTATTAAAGATTGAATGTCTGCTTGGGGAAGCTCCTACACCTTGTTTATGTTCTTCAGAGTTTCTTGTTTGCCCTTTGGCTGTCTAAATAAAGTTTAGGGTCAACTTGTCAGTTTCCTCCAGAAAACAACAAAATGCTTAGGCTTTCTTTTGATTCAAATTTTATTCTACATATCAAGTTTTCGAATTTTTCTGTTCATAAACAAGGTATATCCATTTATTTAGATTTTTAAATTTTTTTCAGTAACATTTTATTATTATTTTTCCACAAAGGCAGTGCACGTCTTTTATTAAATTGATTCCTAGACACCTTAGTTTTGTTGCTAGGTTAAATGTCATCTATATTTTCTGTTTGTTGCTCATTATAGCAATGAAGTTAACATTTTTTTTAAATCCAGCAACCTTGCCAGGTTCTTCTGCTAATTCTAATAATTTACAGATTTCTTTGAATTTTCTGTGTAGGCAGACGTATCTGTGAATACTGGCAGTTTCTTCATTTGAAATTCTCATACACTTTCTTTTTCGCATCGTGCTGTCTTGACTCTCGAGTACGATATGAACCAAAGTGGTGATAGCAGGCATTCTTGACCACTTCTGATCTCAGTGAGAGTGCTTTTGATATTTTGTTATTAATAATTCTGATGAGGAGCCCTGGTGGCACAGTGGCTGCCCTTTTTCTCTTATTTGTTTGTTTTGATTGTGAATTGTTGAGTTTTAACAAATGTTTTTCTGTATCTGTAGATAGTTTTTAATATTTCATCTGTTAATGTGGTAAATTACACTTAATACCTTTTCTAATGTTTAACCAACCTTGCATTCCTGAGATTAAACCCATCTTTGTATCTTTTCCATTCATTGCTAGCTGCTATTTGCCAGTATTTTGTTATCTTGCATCTGTATCAGTGAGTTTGGCCTTCGATTTTCCCTCATGCACTCTTCTTGTCAGATTTTTTAATCAAGGTTGTACTAGTCTTGTAAAATCTGTTGGTGAGTACTCCTCTTTTTTTATTCTTTAGAGTTGTAACCTGTTAATTCCCTAATAAATCCCATACTCTTGAGTATGGTCTGTGAGTTCTGTGTGGCCATTGCAATGAATTATTGAACCCAGCAGAGGAGTTGAGGGTGCCGTGAGAGGGACAGGAGGTATCAGAATTGTTAAAAGGTTGGAGAGAGGAGGTATGTCTGACATCCGCTTCATAGGAATCAGCCTTGGGCTGATGCTGATAATGAGTCTCTCTCCTTCCTCTTGTGAAGTTAGACGAGGAGGTCAGATGACCCTGCCACACAATTTTTATAGTTTGCGTCAGAAGTGGGATTCATTGCAAAGGCTCTAGACTCATAGTAGCATGGATTTTGTAAGATAAAGAATGAAGCGGTGTGGAAAGTGAAACTTTGGATTCTTAGATGGTTACTTTGGTCTTTACTTGTAGTGGCTGAAGGGAAAGTAAAGAGATAGTATGCTGTGGCTGAGGGGAGAAAAGCCACATCTGGAGTGGCTTGGGGAAAAAGCCAGGCCGAGTAAACAAGGTGATTAATAGGAGGCCAGAGTCTTCTGGTTTCACCCAGCCAGAGGCCCAAGGCCATATGCATATGAATGGAAAAATAGTCAAGATATGGAGAAGATGAAGCTGGAATATTTTAAAAAGGGTTATGTGTTTATTTAAAGGTACTATGGATTTTGAATGTTTCTGCTACCTAGTGTTGTAAAACAGACCTGCATGTGTGATGGAAATGAGTATTGGGTATTCTAGATAACAGTGTAACTCCACCTTCAGCCAATACTTCATTGGATATGCTAAAAGGGGGACTAGGATTTGCCCGAAAGAAACACAGGCTGTTCATTTCAATGCAGTAGTCTTGTGTATAGAACATTGGGGCTTAGGCTGAAAACCTGAGCCCCACTCAGAATCTTTCCAATCAGGAAATTTGCATTTGAAAAGACATGCAGACTCAGAACTGCTGGGAGAGCAGGAAATTTGCATTTGAAGGAAGGACCTGCAGGGAAAAGAAAAAAAAATTGACTTTTTAAATTTTGTGCAAAGGGTTTGCTTTAGGATGCATTGAGACAGGAAAAGTCAGTGCCTCTCAGAAGAACCCCCTTCCAGGACTGGAAGTTAAATGGAGCCAGTGAGTAGACAGCCTGGTATGCTCACTTGTGGTGACCACATGGGTCCACTCACTGAGTGGTGGGGGAGGTGCAGCAATGAAGAGATGGGCTTAGTTTGGACATGTTCCTTTGAAACTCCTTGACTAGCCCAGGTGACCAGGGATGAGAGAAAGGGCTGGCTGGTCTGAAGTGCAGGGTGTTGTACGGACTCTTGAGCCTACAGGTGGTGCCCATTGGCCTAGCCCATGGGGACTAGGGATGAGAGAGAGAAGGGGCTGGCTGGTCCGAAGTGCAGGGAAGTGTGTGGACTCCTGAGCCTACAGCTGGTACCCATTGACCTAACCCACAGGGGCTAGTAATGAGCTGACCACAACCCAAACGAAGAGAGAGAGTGATGTTTGACACCATGAGCTGGTGTAGATTGCTGCAATTTGATGGCTTGCTCTGGACTTGACTTTGCTTACGGATAAAGATGGTTAAATTTACAACTGGAACAGAAGATTCTTCAGACCAAGGAACATGCTTCTCTCCTCAGATTACTGGTTTGATAGGGATGGGCAATTTAGAAATTGGCTGTGTAAAATGGGGAGAGATAAAGGCATTAAGTGGCTGGCTTACACACTTTCATGGGTGTGCTTAGACTTAAAATGGGGGACAAGGGAAGATCCCCACCGAATAGATTCCTCTTTTCCTGATAGGTCTAGGGAAGAGAGGTAGGGAAGTTGTGAGTGTTGATTGTTAACAGGGTTAATTGTGATTGTAAAAACTAATTGTCGAAGGTGTAACTGTGAAAGAGTGGGCTAAGGGGGAGGCACTGCTGGACTGGAGTACAGTGGCCAAACCTAAAGTCCCTTAAAGGTTGTGCTATGCTGATTCCTTGTAAGGCTCAGCAAGAGAATCATCTTCTCTCAGTTAAATTTTATCAGACACCAGAAAGGGTGAAGCCAAGATGGCTGTTGGAGAACCTGACCAGATCAGATGGATTCCTGCAGCAGACCTGAATGGCTGGTGCCTGAGTAATCTTACCCGGAGGGCTCTTTGCCCTACTGAAGGACTAATTGTCAATGACTGTTTTGGAATGGTAAAATGATTGGGAGGGGAAAGTTATCCTCCAAGTGTGAAAGAACCATGGCTAGAAAAGCCAGGGTGTGGCCTGCAGTACGATGCATTGCTTTTATATGGCCATTCTCATCATGGTCTTGTAACTCCCACCAAATGATTGTGTAGGACTATGCAAATAAGGTGCTGTGGCCCACCAAGGGGGTTGGACATCTTGCTAATAATGCAAAGAAGATGCATGGAGCCCTCGTGGGTGTTGGACCATGCAAATTGGTGTATGGAACCTTAATGAGGGGATTGGTCAGTTTTGCTGCTAGTCTTAAAATGAGCCATTCTAGAGGCAGAAAGAGGGGACCTCACTACCACCAAGAAGAGATGGGAGCAGAGCATGTCCTTTGAAGCCAGGGTCCATAGGCTGAGAACCTCCTAGACCCTGGTGACAGAGACAGAGAGCTGTAACACCAGAGATGGCGAGAAGCAGTGGCAGAGAAGCAGCAGCAGAGGCAGTGAACCAGGAGACCACCAGGAGATGGTGCAGCGGGCTTCCTGGCCCACAGGGCGGGAGAGCTGATCACCTGTGTGCAGGAGGCTTGCTGGCAGAGTGGGGTGCCCCCACTTAGTGGAGCTAGGCTCGCC
>NW_004444322.1:79308-87384 GCF_000243295.1 Trichechus manatus latirostris
TGTAGGAATTGGTAAAAAGTTTGGAGAGAAGAGGTATGTCTGAGCTCTGCTTCATAGGAATCAGCCCTGGGCTGATGCTAATAATGATTCTCTGTCCTTGTGAAGTTAGATGAGGAGGTCAGATGACCCTGCCGTGCAATTTTTACACTTTGTACATGTGGGTCCTTGAATAGAATGTGTATTCTTTTGTTCTTGGTGGAGTGTTCTATAATTGTAAATTAGATCCTGTGGGTTGATGGCATTGTTGAGTTCTATTTCCTTACTGATTTCTAGTCTACTTGTTCTGTAAACAAGCCCAAGGGTGGATAAGGCGTGGCTGTTTTGGGGGGTATCGGTATAACTTGGACTTGTAGGCTAAAGCGTCCACATAGCTGAAGCCCCCTCATGGGGTAGAATGTTACTAGGGGAGGAACAGTAGGGAAGTGACAAAGGATTCTAAATTCAAACGTGGCCTTCCAGCAGGTCATTATGAAGGTATATTTTTCAAAGTAGAGTAGAATGTAATATATTTAAGTTTTCTAGCATGGTTTATAACTTTTCAATTTTTAGGTATATGGTATGTTGGCCTCCATTTGTACTCTTTCTCGTGGCCCTCAAGTGTAAGGAACACGCCTGCTTATATATTCTTAGATCTGTTTCTAAATTTTCTGTTTTCTACAGTTAATGCTACAGTGCCCCAACCTTGCTTTTTCATTTATCCTGCTTCATAGTTTATAGTCCTCCCTCATATTTGGGAGAAAATTTCCAGATGGTTCATTATGCTTGCTTTTTTTATGAACTTCAGGATTAAAAAAAAAAAATCTGCTAAAAACCACAATGAGGCTTTGATTGGAATTGAATGGAAATAATGTATTTAGTGAGAAAATTGATGTCATTGCATTATTGATTCTTCATGTACAAAAATGAAGTGTTCATCTCCCTTTATTCAACCCCCCCACCCCTTTTTTGTCCCTCATTTGAATTTTAAAGGTTTTGCTCATTTTTTTGTAAAATTCATTTCTAGGTTATTGTTGCCATTATTAATGGCATATTTTTAATCCCTCACTGTTGATGGCTATTCCATTCTTTGCTCAGACCATAAACTTTGAGGACATGCTTGACTCCTCTCTATCGCATTCCACATCCAGTGGCTCTTGGCTCTACCTATAAAATATATTTAGAATTTGACCACCTCACTGTACTCCTTTGATATCTCACTGGGCTGAATCACCATCATCTCTCTCCTAAATTAATAAAGGGTTTCCTTGCTACCTTCCAGTGTATTCATAAAACAGCAACCAGATATCACTTCTTTACTCTGAACATTTCAGTGGCTTTCCATCTCACTCAGAGTAAAAGCTAGATTCCACAGAAGGCATGCAAGGCTTAAAGGATCTGATTACCCTTTATCTCCTTGAATTCATGTCCCGAAACTCCCCACTAGCCACTCTGTCCTTCTTGCTGTTCCTCAGACATACCAGACATGCATCTCCTGTGTGGCCTTTAAACCAGCTCTTCTGCCCAGAGTGCTCTTTCCCCAGATGTCTAAATGACTAACTTCTTTACTTCCTTCAAATCTTTGCTTAAATGTTAACTTATTAATGATTCCTACCTTTGGCTTCCCCCACACTCCTGATCTGCTTTACTCTGATTCTATTTTTGTAGCACTTAGTATCTGCTAACATGTAATAAAATTTACTTATCTATCATTTATTTTCTGTCTCCCCAAGAGTGTAAGGTCCATGAAGGTAAGAATCTTTGTTTTGTTTACTGGGGTATCAAAAGTATCTAGAACAGTGCTTGGCACAATGTAAATATTTATTCAGTGAGTGTTCTTGAATGAAGCAGCTATAAGAATGGAGATTATTTCAGTGCTTGTATTATTAATATAGGCATAAAATTTTAACCAAGTCCAGACCACCTCCATAATTCTGTCTTGTCCTGAGATTTACCTTGCAGTCTTAACAATTCTGTTAATTTCTTCTCAAATTTCTATGTGAGCTACTTTGTTTTCTTGCACATTTAAGAACTATGAAAGCAATATTCTTGTGGGTTTTATTTGCTGCTAAATTCATATACTTCATTTTATGACTGTACTTTCTTCTGGTACATAATAGAGGAGATTTTTCTTATGATTTTTCAGGCTGGGAATCTATGTGTGAGACTGAAGAATTAACCCCAAAGCAGGCCATATATGAAGAAGAATCATCCCAGAAGTTAATAGAAGAAATTACAAGCTGTGGTCTGGAATTCTCCAGTTTGAGAGAAGAGTGGAAATATGAAAGCCATTTTGAGAAGCAACCAGGAAATCTGAAGGCCTGTTTAAAGGAAGAGACAATCATTCATGAAGAAACCCTTCTTGATAAAAGAGAACAAGAATATAACAAATCTTGGGGAAGCCTCTATCAGAACACACAGTTTCATACACAACAGATAATCCCCAAAGAGGAGAAAGTACATAAACCTGACACATGTAAGAAAAGCTTCAAAAAAAATTCAACGGACATTAAGCCCAAGAGTGTCTATGTAGAGAAGAAACTTTTGAAATGCAATGACTGTGAAAAAGTCTTCAGCCAGAGCTCATCACTTACTCTTCATCAAAGAATTCATACTGGAGAGAAACCGTATAAATGTGTAGAATGCGGGAAAGCCTTCAGCCAGAGATCAAATCTTGTTCAACATCAGAGGATTCATACTGGAGAGAAACCCTATGAATGTAAAGAATGTAGGAAAGCCTTCAGTCAAAATGCGCATCTAATTCAACATCTTAGAGTTCATACTGGAGAAAAACCTTATGAATGTAAGGTATGTAGGAAAGCCTTCAGCCAGTTTGCCTACCTTGCTCAACATCAGAGAGTTCATACTGGAGAGAAACCCTATGAATGTATCGAATGTGGGAAAGCATTTAGCAATAGATCATCTATTGCTCAACACCAAAGAGTTCATACTGGAGAGAAGCCTTATGAGTGTAATGTCTGTGGAAAAGCATTTAGCCTTCGGGCATACCTTACCGTACATCAGAGAATACATACTGGAGAGAGACCCTATGAATGTAAAGAATGTGGAAAAGCCTTCAGCCAGAATTCACACCTTGCTCAACATCAGAGAATTCATACTGGAGAAAAACCTTATAAATGTCAGGAATGTAGGAAAGCGTTTAGCCAGATTGCGTACCTTGCTCAACATCAGAGAGTTCATACGGGAGAGAAACCCTATGAATGTATTAAATGTGGGAAGGCTTTTAGCAATGACTCATCCCTCACTCAACATCAGAGGGTGCATACTGGAGAGAAACCTTATGAATGTAATGTTTGTGGGAAGGCCTTCAGTTACTGTGGATCTCTTGCCCAACATCAGAGAATTCATACTGGAGAAAGACCCTATGAATGCAAGGAATGCAACAAAACCTTCAGACAGCATGCACACCTTGCTCATCATCGGAAAGTTCATATTGGAGAGTCACTCTCACCACCCAATCCAGTTTGTCACCAAGTCTTATAGCATCTACTAAATCTGGAATATATTCTGTTTTCTCTGTCTCTAATGTTATAACCCTCATCTAAGATTCAGCTCATCTGGACAACTGCTATAGCTTTCTAACACATCTTCCTATATCCACTTTTGCTCCCCTTAAATCCATTTCCACAAGGCACCAAAATTGCTCTTTTTAGAGTATAAGAATACACACATCATTGGTGTTCCAGAGGTGGTAAGTGTTCAACTGCTAACCAAAAGGTTGGTGGTTCAAACCCACCAGCTGCTCTGTGGGAGAAAGATGTGGCAGTCTGCTTCCATAAAGATTACAGCCTTGGAAACCTTATGGGCATTTCTGTTCTGTTCTGTCCAATAGGGTCACTATGAGTTGGAATCGACTCAGTGGCAACAGGTTTTGTTTGTTCTTAGGCTAATATCCATAACCTTTAAAATTGTGTATGTGACTCTCCATTGTCTGGTTGTTACATGGATTTCAACCTTATTTTATTTCAGTCTCCCTCTCTGGGCACTAGGCACTTCCCAGGATTAAGTACTTAGATTCTGGAAAATCATACTTTGCCACTACTGTGACACTGTATGACTTTGAGGAGTTTGCTTGACTTACTAAACCTCAGAGTTTTCTTTAACTCTTAAAATAGAGACAATGAAGGATGCCGTATGGTAGAAATGTATGAAACAATAGTTTCTGTTATAGATTAATGCATATTAAATGAGACGTTTACATGTAAAGTACTTCACAAAATGTTTCACATATAGTAGATGCTTAATAAATGATAACAACTAACATGTATTAAGTGCATACTATGCACCAGGCACCATTTAAAGTACTCAACTTACATTAACTCATTTACTCCTCACAGCTAAAGCAAGATTTCTTGGTAGACAAAGTAGAGCATCCCTGGGAAACAGCAGGTGACAACTGGGAAAACCTTAACATTTTAGAACATAAGGAGTCTTTGTACCTTAGGTAGGTAATGAATATAGACACAGGTAGAACTATAACACTTAGAACCAGTTTTAGGGAGTTTCTAATGAGAATGGATTGGATACCTCAGTTGAAATAAGGAAAATTAGGATTCACTAAGAAGAATACATAATTTACATTTAGGTCAGAGTATATCACAATTAACTCTAAAAACCCAAT
This sequence comes from Trichechus manatus latirostris, assembly GCF_000243295.1. NCBI lineage: Eukaryota > Metazoa > Chordata > Mammalia > Sirenia > Trichechidae > Trichechus > Trichechus manatus. The sequence continues at coordinate 83,927 of NW_004444322.1, forward strand.
AAACATGGAAATTCATACTGTCCCAAAAAAAGGACCAGGCCCAGGTAATTGTATACTCATACAATCATTCAGGGGATTTCTAAAGCATGTAAACTCTTCCAGAGCATAGAAAAACTGGAAAGTTTCTGAAGTTTTTATCCACTTGTTGCAGAACTGAAATCAAAAGGGAATGGAGGGAGGAAAACTACAGATATATATTAACACAGGCTTTCATTCATTCAGTGAATATCGAGTAGCTACTATTTGCCAAAGGTGTCCTGGTGATGCAATGGTTAAGGGCTCAGCTGCTGACTGAAAGGTCAGTGGTTTGAACCCATCAGCTACTCAGCTGGCAATCTGCTTCTGTAAAGCTGGCAGCCTAAGAAACCCTACTGGGCAGTTCCCCTCTTTCCTGTAGGGTCGCTATGAATTGGAATCAACTTGACGGCACACAATAACCACACTTTGTCAGACGCTGCAATGAACATGCAAAGACTATACCCTAAAGGGGTTAAATTGTAGAGATTGAGACAGTATTAATACTTAGATATGAATATTTAATATTAATACTTAAATATTAAATTTCCTAGCCTCATAAAATTGCAGAATAATAAAAATATAAATGGAGAACTGGGCAGAAGAAACTCAACATACAAAGTTGGCAATTCACACAATTCCAGCCAAAATCTCTCAATGGGTATTTTTTTCCCTTTAATTTCACAAGTTTGTTATGAAATTAATCTATGAAGTATATATTCTTAAAAATAGCAAGAAAATTACTGAATATGATCTATTTATGGAAATCTTGTATATGATAAGGATGTCATTTCATGGCAGTTGTGGAAGAATGTATTTGAGGATGTTAGAATAATTGACTATATGCATCACAACTAGTAAGGGAAATGCAAAATAAAATAATGAACTATTTCTAAAGCGTCACACTGGCAAAAATTAAAGCCATGCCAATTATTGAAAAGATGTGGAATAGGAACTTACACATAGTGCTATTGGAAGTAGTTGTATTTAGAACAATTTGGTAATACTTAGTGAAAGTGAAGATGTATTACTTGACCCCCAATTCCATGCTTAATATTATACCGCTAGAGTCCTGTGTGCAGGGAGATGTACACAAGGTCCACTGCAGCATTGTGACAATGAAAATTTGAAAGCAGTGTAAGTGACCATTTGGCTGAATAAGTTAGAATACAAGTTAAAAGAACGAACTAGAGATAATTGTGTCAACATGGATAAACCTCAGAAACAGTACTAATTGTTTTTTATGATATAGTATCACTTGTTTATATAAAGTTTGAAAACATGCAAATGAATGCTGTCTTTTTCATGGTTAAATACTATATAGAAATAGCATTCATGAAAATAATCAACAAATATGAGACAGTGGTAATCTCTGGGGAGGGAGAAAAATGAAATTAGGGGAAGGGTGCAAAGGAAGATATCTTTAATAGTTCATTCCTTTAAAAAAAAGTATGGCCAATTCTTGTGGGAATATCATTTATAGGTGCTTATTCTCTGTACCTTTCTGTATATTTAAAGTTTCATAATAAACATTTAAAGGGTGTTTACTTCTGTCAATCATTTCCTTACTGTACACCAGGCATGCCACCATTTTCTTCAGAAGGAAGCTGCAGTGCAATAGATTTATATATGGCCTTTCTGGCCCTGAGTTTGTAATCCTGCCAAAAATTATTGGTTGGGTGGCAGGCTGCCTTGTCATTCGTCGTGTATTTGCACCTTGCAGGGATCGTTCAATTTGCTATTCAAATAGTGTGTTGAAAATCCACCCAATAGGATTGAGTGACATGCAGTCCACTGAGGGGATTGGTTAGTTTGTGGTCCTGCCAGGAGGGACATATCTTGAAATTGAAAAGGAGTTTGCTTATGTAAGCAGCAACCCTGCAGAGGAAAAGGGGGAGAGGGAGAGGGAAACTCCTAAAAGAGATGTAGTACAGGTCAAGGGCTGTAATATTGAAGATGGCAAGAGGTCCAGAAGGGGCCCAGAGGCAGACAAACGGCAACCGCAGTACGAGCGGCAGGAACCTCTTAGACGAGCGGATGGTGGCTATCTGCAAGCCTTCCGATGTAGCAGAGCTGGGCACCTCCAGACAGGAGGTTGCCAGTGGAGCTGGTCACCCCATAAGCTGCAGTGTGGGCACATGCAGGCAGATGCCCAACCAGAGCAAGCTGTGTGGGCTGAGCTGGCATGCCTTTGGCAGTGACAGATGCCCTGTCTGTGCTGAGAGCTGTAACCCTAAGGCCTAAAGGAGGCCAGATGTGAGGGCAAAGAGGAGGCCTGTCCTGAAGGGGCGTGCATGGCCAGCTTCCATGGCCAAGAAGGGCCAACTTGCTTGCACGGCAGAGAGTAGCTGAGAACTGTCCTGGTTAGAAGCTCTTCTGCACTGAAGAAGGGTGATATGTGCTTTCTACTTTGGGGGAGACTTCTAAACCTGCCTATTTGCTTACTGATACTGATCCCAAGTTGTTCCCTTTACTTCCCCAATAAACTGCATAATTGTGTGATCTGTGAGTTCTGTGTGGTCATTACAATGAATCAGTGAACCCAGCAGAGAAATATAGAATGTTGTTGGGACAGCTGGTGTCAGAAATGGTGAAGAAGTTGAAGACTGGAGATATGTCTGTCCTCTACCTTATAGGTACCAGCTTTGTGCTGATCCTGATTCTTATCCTCCAGGGATTTAGGCAAGTTCTGATGCTAGATTCCAGAAGAGCACTTATAATCAACTTCCAGAGAAAACATTGTTAATTTGATCACTATCATTACGTTTGAGTATTTGAGAATGTATGTTTGTGCTGAGAGTTTTATAACGTATTTGTGGAAAAACAGGTTTTCCCATCATTATTAATGTTTGCAGGGCCATCTCCTGTATGCTCCATGACTTATTAATAAGTTCCCTATTGTTTCCAAACTAAGTGTCTAGAATATTCATGAGCCAACTACCATCCTTTCTGAACTCAGTTTTCTCAGATGTTAACGGGAGATAATTCTATCTTCGTCAGAGAACTGTTAGATGAATTTATCATAATACTAGCAGTGCTTAATGGTAGCTATTAATATTATTTGATAAAATATACTGGGAGAAAGAAAGGAAATAGGAAGTAATGTGAGATCATTACAGTAAAAGCAGTGGATGGAAACAAATTTACTTCAGATAGGTAGGTAGCATACAGGAACAAAGATACACAATAATTGGATTAAAAGATGCATACCTAAATTAAGTCACCATGGTTATAATCAACATTCAGCAGAATTGTTTTTGATGGCTTAAATTTTTTAAATGATATTTACAAGTCACATTAAAAAAAAGCCATTAAGAAATCAAAGAAATTGTCCACCACTCTCAGAACTTGAGAGCCCTCAGAAATATATACTTCCATGATTAAGGATATCAAAGGAAATCAGGATGGAAGAATGAATAATACTTGTCCATCACACTCCACAA
>NW_004444322.1:87738-89011 GCF_000243295.1 Trichechus manatus latirostris
ATATGACACAAGGAGAAAAATAGAATGATTAGCAAATGGACAATGTAGAAATTTTAATATGTATCTGGAAAATTATCTAAAAATCAAAGAGGGTGTCAGTAACCTCATTTTAAAAAGTAGAACATCAGATACTGTTGGGAAGCAGAAATGGAAGGGGGCTCCATCTCACTAACAACAATGGCAGGTTAATCTTGGGACCCTGGTGGATGGTATTTTCTCTCTCGTTCTCACTCTGTCTCACTGTGTTTCTCTGGAAGTCTTGGTATTGTGTAGAAAACCACTGAAAGAACTAAAACCAGGAACAAGAATAGGTAAAAGAGGTGGTCTTGGTGGTGGGAGTGTAAATAGAACCTCTTTGAAGAGCAATTTGGCAATATCTACAAAAAGTATAAAATGAAAATGCTGCAATCCATGTGTATATTTTGTACATATATATAAAAATTCATCCTTAGTGCCAAAAAGTGAAACATAAATTGAAATAGAAGGCAAGTGAAGAAAGAAAGTTGGATAGAAAACTAAGTACAATATAATTAAAATAGTATTTTTAAAATAAAGTTTCTTTTCCATTCTTTATTTCTCAAAGAGGAATCCAATTATTCCTCTTTACACTCTTCTGTTCGTGTCACTCTACATGTGATACTATCTTCTTCTTAACAGCTGGAACCATATTCTCTTTTAGTTTTATTTTCCTAGACATCCCTCACACTTTTCTCTCAGTATTCTCTCCATAATGGATCTTATTACTTCCCAAGAAAACAACCACTTCTATGCCATTGATGCCACAATCGTATCTGTAGTCCTGAGGATTGGAAATCCAACCCCTTTATCCACTTGGGTTTTTCACTCACATCTCAAATCTTAAATGTTCCAAACCATCATGTTTCATTTTTTCCCATACAAAAAATTGTACATACATTGTCATGTGACTCTAATTGCTCTCTACATACTGTGACAGCACACTCCTTTCCACTCCTGATTCCCCATGTCCATTCAACCAGCTCCTAACCCTCTCTGCCTTCCCATCTCACCTCCGGACAGAAGCTGCCCCTTTGGTCTCTTGTAGCTACTTGAGCTAAGAGGCACACTCCTCATAAGTATCACTTTATGTCTCACAGTCCAGTCCAATCCCTGTCTGAAGAGTTGGCCTCGGAAATTGTTTTAGTTCTGGGCTGATAGAGCATCCAGGGGCCATGCTTTCCGGGGTACCTCCAGTCTCAGTCAGACCATTAAGTCTGGTCACCTTACTAGAATTTGAGTTCTGCACCCCACCTTT
>NW_004444322.1:89275-150262 GCF_000243295.1 Trichechus manatus latirostris
TGTCCCCTGAAAGCATGGCCCCCAGACCCCTACCCCTGCTACTCTGTCCCTCAAAGTGTTTGATTGTATTCAGGAAACTTCTTAACTTTGGTTTAGTCCAGTTGTGCTGACTTCCTCTATAGTGTGTGCTGTCCGTCCCTTCACCTAAGAATTCTTATCTACTATCTAGTTAGTAAATAACCGTCCCCCTCACTCCCCACCCTCGTAACCACCAAGCCTCATATTTTAATCAAACCAGCTTTCTCCTGATTTCCTCTTATATGTAAACACTACAGTTTCTCTCCAACACAGCCAAGCACAACTGGAGCAATAAGCAATATGATAAACAGAGAAAAGATTGAAGTTGTCGAGGATTTCATTTTACTTGGATCCACAATCAGAGCCCATGGAAACAGTAGTCAAGAAATCAAAAGACATACTGCATTGGGCAAATCTGCTGCAAAAGACCTCTTTAAAGTGTGAAAAAGCAAAGATGTCACTTTAAGGACTAAAGTGCGCCTGACCCAAGCCATGATATTTTCAATCACCTCATATGCATGCAAAAGCTTGACAATAAATAAGGAAGACTGAAGAAGAGCTGATGCCTTTGAATTATGGTGTTGGCAAAGAATATTGAATATCCCATGGACTGCCAGTAGAACGAACGAATCTATCTTGGAAAAAGTACAGCCAGGTTGCTCCGTAAAAGTGAGGATGATGAGATTTCGTCTCATGTACTTTGGACATTGTTGTCAGGAGGTATCAGTCCCTGGAGAAGGACATCATGCTTGTAAAGTAGAGGGTCAATGAAAAAGAGGAAGATCCTCAAGGAGATGGATTGACACAGTGGCTGCAACAATGGGCTCAAACATAACAATTGTGAGGATGGCATCAGTGTTACATTCTATTGTATATAGAGTCGCTATGAGTTGGAAATAACTCGACGGCACCTAACAACAACAATCAAGCTTGAAACTAAAATTTCAAAAGTTCTCTAGCCCTTCATCTGTATTATCCTCTTGAAAATTTATCTTGAAACTTTATCTGTGGGCATGGTATTTATTCTTCCTTACGTTAGGCCCTCTCTAATGTCTTTGATCAAGTTTAATGTTCTCCATAAAGGTCAAGCACATTTTATTGGATTTATTCCTAGGCCCCTTATTTTATTTTGTTGTTGATACTATAAATGATGATTTTCTTAAAGTACATTTTCTTACCTTTTCTTTATGAGATATTAAAAAATGCAATAAATTTTTGTTTATTAATATTATATCCTACAACTCTGCTATTGCTTCTAATAATTCTTCTAGAGATTTAGATTCTTTTGGGTTTTCTATATCCTCTGTGAATAATGACAAGTTTTATCTTAGTAATCTTTATAACCTGCCTGTTTTCCTTCCTTTCTAACTCCTTTTCCTTCCTTCCTTTCTTCTTTGCTTCCTTCCTGTATTCCTTCCATACATCTATCTTGTTGATCTTGTTAGAACCTCAGTATAATGGTGAATAGAAGTAGTAATGTGTCCTTGTCTAATTCCTGATTTTTAAGGAAAAATAATTCTAATGTGTTACCTTGAAGTGTGGTGTTTACTGTATGTTTTTAAAGTAGATACCCTTTATCAGATTAAGGAATTTACCTTCACTTTCTGGTTTGCTGAGTTTTGTTAATTCAAACCAAGAACTGTTTTGAATTTTAATGATAACTTTTTCTGAAACTCTTGAGATGATATGGCTTTTCTTCTTTAAGCTGTTAATGTGGTGAATTTGTTAACAGATTTTTTAATGCTTAGCTATCCTTGCACTCTTGGGGTAAACCTAGCTTGGGCATGATGTGTGTGGATGTGTATATAAAAGCTGTATTTATTTTCTAAAATTTGGTTATGACCTTTGCATTTATATTCATACATAACATCAATCCCGAATTTTCCTTTCTCTTTCTATTCATATGTTATTGCCACCTTGATATTATTGGTTTTATATAATGAGGTGGTGAGCATTTGCTCTTTTTTATTCTCTGGAAGAATTTGTACACAAATGGAATTGTTTGCTTTTTGAGTATTTGGATGAATTCATTGGTAAAACAGTTTGGCCTGATGTTTCTTTGGGGAGCAAATTTTAAAGTAGTGACTCAAATTCTTTATTGTTTATTCAAATTTTCTATTTTGTAGGTTTGGTATGTTATTTTTCCAGAAAATTTTCCATAATAAGCATGGTTCTAAATTTATTAGCATGGAGTATTTCATAATCTTATATGGATTGAATTGTGTCCTCCAAAAAGCTTGTGGATCTTAGCCCCTGTACCTTTGGCTGTAATCCCATCTGGGAGTGGGTTTTCTTTGTTGTATTAATGGAACAATATTAGTGTAGAGTGTGTCTTAAGTCAGTCTTTTAGAGATATAAAAAGAGCCCACTGAGCAAGCAAGCAGAGATGGGAGAAGAGAGATGCCATGCCATGTGAAGATCACCATAATCTCAAGAAATAGAAGCTGTAAAGAAACAAGACCTTCCCCTGGAGCCAACAGAGAGAGAAAGCCTTCCCCTAGATCTGGCACCTTGAATTTAGACTTCTAGCCTCCTAAACTGTGAGAAAATAAGTTTCTGTTTGTTAAAGCCACCCACTTGTGGTATCTCTGTTATTGCAGCAGTAGATAACTAAGACAATAATATTTGTACCTTCTTTCCCCTTTTTAAAATCAATAGTCAGTGGGTTTTGTATTTCATTAGTCTCTTTTTTGTGCTTTTGGTGAAAGTTTACAGCTTAAGTTAATTTCTCATACAAAAATTTATACACATATTGTTTTGTGATATTAGTTGCCGTTAGTTGCAATCCCCACAATGTGACAGCACACTCCCTCCCCCTACCCCACCGGGTCCCTTCCTGCCTTCTCATCCTGCTTTTGGCAGGAGCTGCCCATTTGGCCTTGAACTAAGAAGCACATTCCTCACATGTATTATTTTTTGTTTTATAGTCCTGTCTATGTCTGAAGAGTGGGCTTCAAGAATGTTTTCAGTTCTGGGTTAACAGTGCGTCCAGGGGCCATAATTTCAGGGGTTTGTTAGTCTTTCAAAGAAACAGCTTTTGTCTGTGTTGATCCGTTTTTGTAGCTGTGTTTTATATTTCTTCAATTTCTACACATATCTTTATTATTTCTGTTCCTCTATTTTGATTTTTCTTTTGCTCTTTGGGAATAGACATCTCTGTCAATTATGAATCAGCTGCTATGTGTACATGTGTTTGTTTATAGACACACACACACATACACGCAATGAAGTCAGCAGGCATAGCTACTCCTGCTATAATATCCAAGCGAATCCTTTTCTTGATTCTGGATTGAGCCACCTCCTGCCTCAGATTACACTCCTGGTTATGGAACACTCTTGAGGTCTTGCCTTTTGTGGTAGTATTATACTGTTGTGATGGTGGACATTCTGAGCTGCCATTTCCCTTTAATATAACTTAATATCTTTAAACCTCGCAAGGATTCCTCAGTTTCATGGTTGGTGAGATTTTTGTCTTCTTATTTTTGAGAATGGCTATACGTATTTCAGACACACTTGCTTTCGCTTTCTTGAGCACATTAGTTTTTTTCCTCACCAGTTGTTTTCTGAACTAGTTGTTTTTCCTCTATTAATTATGTATCACATCATCATATTTGTTTCCTTCACAGCACTTCAAAAGTTATCATTAAAAAAATTATGTGTTTACTTGGAACTAAAGTAGAGGACCTGGCTTTCTCTGATAATGGAAGTGAAATAATTGGAGGTGAAACTCAAGGGTTCTTGGCAGCCATGTTTCCTGTCATGAAAAGGAAGCTAGTCTGAACTGCAGTATCTGTCTATCTGTCTATCCTTCTCCTCACCTTCATTGCCATTTTTGGCCAGATATTTCCCATTATATTTCAAACAATCCTTATAGTAAAGATTTAGCTCAGGCACTGATCCTTAGTCTAATAACTTATGGTTAGGTTTATTCAGCAGCTATACTTACCATCAACTGGGCTAATATTCTCAGAAAGGATCAATGTAATTGGTAGGTGTTTGTGACACATTTTATGGTTTCTGGAGGTAAAAGTAGAGGATGAGATAATGGGCATGAGTGTGAGAGATGGGTGGAAATCAATACTTAAATATGTTACTAGACCATTTTCTTCACAGAGTTCTCTTAGAATCTCCATCAAGCTAGAATAGACCAACTGGGCAACCGTCTTACTTAAGGGAGATCTACCTGAATGTCCTAGAATAGATAAATGCTATTCCAAATATGGTCTTCCAACTCTCTTACCAGTCCATGAGGAGGTAACGAGCATGCACCAGAAGGTAAATCAATGGCATCGTTAAGCACACATTTGATCTTTTTCTATAGTATTGCTTTCTCAATGAAGGAAACACTGCATTGATTTACATTCTGGCACAAGCTATTTATCTCCTTGTGCACTGGTAACAAGCTTACAGACTGCTGCTTTGACAATACTGTCCCGGAGATTTAGAATTTGGCATTGGAGTTAGGGATAGGTACCTCAGCTAGTTATGAAGTATTATTTTGTTTGACTTTGTTTTCTGTATTTCCTTCAGTAATGGCTGATGGAGGGAAGGATTCATGTGTTGTGCCCTGGTGAAATACAATAATACTATTAACTGCTGAACTATCAACTTCATCCTATTATTTCTTACAATTGTTTTGTGTGACTGTGTGGAGTGTGGATATTAATTATTCTGAGGATACTGAAATAGCTATGAAGACACTTAAAAGGAGCTGGGACATAAAAAGGCCAAAATACAGCTGGATACTGAAAGTTTACTATGCTTATTTTCTTTATCAAACATTTCCACATACATGATGTCACATACAGAGATATTTAGCCAACAGAGAAAAAATATGTATTTTCTTTTCACCAAGAATATGTATGAGAATTTTATATATCAGAGAACTGACTGGGCTAAACAAGAGTGCCAGAACTTAGGCTAGCAGACTTTCCCACACAGTATAAAGCAGTAGTCAGACTAGAAATGTATATGATCTCATATTAAACTATATGTATATATTTGTTTATACATGAATACAGCAATAAAAAGAAACATTAAATGATAACTTAAAAAGATCTAAAATGATGTTCATGATGTACTGTTAGGTGAAAAGTTAGGATATAGAATGTACGTAGTATGATTTTATGTCTTTTTTAAAAAAGCAAACACAAAGCCTATATATATTCTTGTATAAGTGTATTATGACAAGGGAGAAAGATGTGGTAGAATGTACACCATATATACCAGTATGTATAACTAAGGAGGATAGGATTGAAGAGAAAGGCAAATGATTATTTTTCTTCATACATCTTTGTATTGCTTTATTTCTTGCAGCAAAAATGTCAGAATATGCTAGATTATACTGTTGTAACAAATAATCTCCAGTCTCAGTGGCTTAAAACAACAAAGATTTATTTCTCACTCATACGTGACCAATAGAGGTTGACATGGAAGTGCTGCTGCTCATTAGAGCCCCTCAGGAATCTAGGCCAGCAGAGATTCCATTTTAACGTGCATCCATAATGGCTGTGGCAGGGGAAGGGAAGAGCTAGAGAGTCTTGCTGTACCAAGTAATAGCTCCTGAGCACAACCGAGTGGCAAGAATGGTCGCGTGGCCAGGCGTAACTTCACACATATTATTTTTTAGCTTGAAAAACATTAAATACAGACTTTAAACCAACGAAGTGATGAACACAGGAAAAGGCCTTCCCATATTCATTAGGTTCATATGTTTTTCTCTTGATGGTGAATTTTCTGATGTAGAATAAGCGTTGGACAGATAGCTGCCATTGAGTCAGCTCTGACTCATGGAGACCTTAAGTACAACAGATCAGTCCTGTGTAATCCTCATGCTTCCCAGCATATTCAAGTCCATTGTTGTGGCTATAGTGCCAGTCCATTTACTGAGGGCCTTCGTCGTCCTCACTGGCCCTCTACTTCACCAAGCATGATGTTCTCCAGTGTTTCTCTCTCCTGATGACATGTTCAAAGTAAGGAAGTAACAATGTTCTGTTGTGCTCCATAAGGTTCTCATTGGCTAATTTTTGGAAATAGATCACCAGGCCTTTCTTCCTAGCCTGCTTTAGTCTGGAATCTCTGCTGAAACCTGTCCACCATGGGTGACCTGGCTGGTGTTTGAAATACTGGTGGCATAGCTTCCAGCATCACAGCAACATGAAGCTACCACTTTATGACAAACTGATAGATGGGTGGTTGAGTAAGGGTTAACCATGTGTAAAAACTTCCTGTAAGTAATTATCAGTATCTATCCCCTGATCTGAGTGAATTCTCATAAGTTGCCTGTACACTGAAAATTACCTATGCTCTAATACATAGGCAATTGCATATGGGTTTTCATTCCTTCTATGAGAAGATTGTGCATAGCAGGGGAAGTGATGTTCCACCACCAGTCTGATTCTTGAGTTTCAGCACTTTGATGCTGTGGAGAAGAGATGAGCTAACACGTTTCTCATTTAGTGTTTATAGTAATTCTTTGAGAAAGGGAATATCATCCCTATTGTACAGATAAAGAATATCTGAGGCTCAAAGATGTTCCCCTGACTCTAAGAACAATCTTCAAATGAAACCCCAGAAGTCTAAAGAGAATAAAATTATTTTACTGCTATCATCCCATTTTTGTCAATGTGGTTGAATTATTTCGAGGACCACAACTGCACCACCACCAGGTGATGATGGAATGAGGGCAAAGGATTACACAATTTTTGATCTGCATTCTTTGAGATAGACAGTGAAACTGCTGTGAAAGTTTTTAATATGGCACATTTTTATAATCCAATTTTATTTAGAAATAATTCATATTCAATAAAATTCACCCTTTTAAAAGTGTGCAATTTAGTAATTTTTAGTATAGCCACAAAGTTCTGCAACCATCACCAACATCTAATTCCAGAACATTTTTATCAGCCCCCCCAATAAGCCCTGTATCATTAAAAATCACTCACAATTTCCCCCTAATCACCCCAGGCACTGGCAACCACTGATACACTTTCTGTCTCTATGAATTTGCCTGTTCTGCATATTTGTTGTACACAGAACCATGCAATATGTGACCTTTTGCAATGGACTTCCTTCACTAAGCATAATAATTTCAAAATTCATCCATGTTGTAGCATGTATCAGTACTTCTCTTATTGAAAAATATTCCATTGTATGGATATACTACATTTTGTTTATCCTTTTATTAGTTGGACATTTGGACTGTTTCCACTTTTTCTATATAAATTTTGCTGCCATGAACATGTACAAGATTTTGATGGTATGTACAAGGTTTTGTGTGGACATATTTTAATTTCTCTTGGGTATATAACTATTGCTAAGGTAATTGCTAGGTCATACGGAAATTTTATGTTTTAACTTTTTCAGGAACTGCCAAAATGTTTTCCAAAGGGACTTCACTCAAAGGAAGTTAAAAATGAAACAGTATTTTCAAAAAAACTCAAGAAGAGTAGTCTAAAGATTTTATATCCAGCCATTTTGTCCTTCAAGTACCCGCAACCAGTTGCCATTAAATTGATTCCAACTCATGGCGACCCCATCTGTGTCAGAGCAGAACTGCGCTCCAGAGGGCTTTCAATGGCTGATCTTTTGGAAGGGGATTGCAAGGCCTTTCTTTTGAGGTGCCTCTGGGTGGACTCTATATTGTTATCTGCCATTGAGTTGGTTCCAACTCACAGTGACCCAGTGTACAACGGAACGAAACACTGCCCAGTCCTGCATCATCCTTACAATCATTCTTATGTTTGAGCCTATTGTTGCAGCCACTGTGTCAATCCATCTCCTGAGGGTCTTCCCCTCTTTTGCTCTACTTTACCAAACATGATGTCCTTCTCCAAGGACTGATCCCTCCTGATAACATGTCCAAAGTATGTAAGACAAAGTCTCACCATCCTTCAAAGGAACATTCTGGCTGTACTTCTTCCAAGACAGATTTGTTCGTTCTTTTGGCAGTCTATGGTATATTCAATATTCTTCGCTAACACCACAATTCCAAGGCGTCCATTCTTCTTTGGTCTTCCTTATTCATCGTCCAGCTTTTGCACACAGATGAGACAATTGAAAACACCATGGCCTGGGTCAGGCCCACCTTAGTCTTCACGGTAACATCTTTGCTTTTTAACACTTTAAAGAGGTCTTTTGCAGCAGATTTGCCCAATGCAATGCGTCTTTTGATTTCTTCACTGCTACGTCCATGGGTGTTAATTGTGGATCCAAGTAAAATGAAATACCTGACTTCAATCTTTTCTCCATTTATCATGATGTTGCTTATTGGTCCAGTTGTGAGGATTTTTGTTTCCTTTATGTTAAAGAGTAACCCATACTGAAGACTGTAGTCTTTGATCTTCATCGGTGTTTTAAGTCCTCTTCACTTTCATCAAGCAAGGTTGTGTCATCTGTGTAACACAGGTTATTAAGGAGTCTTCCTCCAGTCCTGATGCTGCATTCTTCATGCAGTCCAGTTTCTCGGATTATTTGCTCAGCATACAGATTGAGTGAAAAAGCAAGGCACATTTAAAAAATAGAATATACCATTTATACATATTTTTTTAAAAAGCAAATGGAAAATGAGAGACTACGTTCTAAGGTATATATATGGAAAGTTTTATATGTATGTTTGAAAAAATTGTATAGATCACTTCCTGATGGTCTTGTATTATATTGTTTGGGGGGATTTAAGAGTCACAGGGTGATGCAGGCTAGGATTGGGTTTCATTAGCAGTAACTTTCCCTCAAAATCTCAATAGACTTTCAAACTATTTGCTATTGTTTAATTACATTACCAAGGATCTTGTCTCAATATTTTTAAGCCTGATGATTCCTTTTGCTTACTGGCCCCTTTGCTCTTTCATTTTTCTAGCCCTTAAATCTTCCCAGGCAATACCATACATCCCTAGTCCATTAAATATCCCATTCAATTTAATGACTACTTCATGTCTTCTCTCTTAAACCCAAAACTTTCTACTTCATATCGTCTCTGTTAAACCCCAAACCTTGGTCACTTCATAAATGATCAGAACACATCTCAAAACTTCTCCCACCTCATCTATTCACTTCCCAGTATCTGCACCTCATACTCTGCTTTCATATTATCAGGAACAGCCATTCCATAATATCTAAAGCTAATGCCTCTATTCACTAAATCCTACACCCTGTCACCTATGTAAGGTCATTGCTCCAGCAATTCTCCCTCTTATAATTTTTTCCTCTCTTCTTGATCATTCCAATCAACATACATAATTCTATTATTTCTCCTATTGCTATTCCACTAATTCCTGCCTCATGATTTTAAATAAATACAGGTTATAACTACCAAATTTATATACTCTCCACGCCATTATAGCTAGTTTATCAAACTATGAACTCAATATTGCTACTTGGAGGTCTAAAAGATCTCAAAATCACTGTCCAAAACTGAAGTCCCAATCTTCACCAGGAGCCTGCTGGAAGAGCAACTTCCTCATCTCAGTTGATGGGAACACCATCTTTCCATTTGCTCAAGACAAAAACCTGAGTCAGTTTCACTCTGGGCTCTTCTCTTACATCTGACATCTAACTCATAAGCAAATCTTGCTTGCTCCATAATATTTAACATAAATCTAGAATCTGGGCACTTCTCACCATACCCATTGCTACCATCCTGGTCTCAGCCACCATCATCTTTCATGAATTACTGCTATAGCCTCCTATTTTTTAATTTATTGTACTTTAGATAAAGGTTTACAGAATAGTTTCTCATTAAACAGTACACATATTGTTTTATGACATTGGTTAACAGCCCCATGACATGTCAACACTCTCCTTTCAAGACCTTGGGTTCCTTATTACCAGCTTTCCTGTCCCCTCCTGCCTTCTAGTCCTTGTTGTGCCCCATTAGTCTTGTTTTGTTTTATGGGCCTGTCTAATCTTTGGCTGAAGGGTGAACCTCGGGAGTGACTTCATTACTGAGCTAAAAGGGTGTCCAGGAGCCATACTCTCCGGTTTTCTCCATCTCTGTCAGGCCAGTAAGTCTGGTCTTTTTTTGTGTGTTAGAATTTTGTTCTACATTTTTCTCCAGCTCTGTCATGGACCCTCTGTTGTGATCCCTGTCAGAGCATTCAGTGTTGGTAGCCAGACACCATCTAGTTGTACTGAATTCAGTCTGGTGGATATAGCCTTCTACGGTTACCACTTACGGTTTTCTTTTTTTTTACAACATAAAAACCACAAAACATAAGTCAGATCAAGTTCTCTGCCCAGAACTCTCCAATGGCTATCTATTCCCATCACAATAAAATCTAAACTGCTTGCAATGGTCTACAATGGCTTGCAAGATCTGGCCCTCTGTTCTCTCTCTCACCTCCTCTCCTGTCACTGCCTTGCAGAGTTCCAATCACAAGAGTAAGTCAAAAATATTGTTACAAAATCATAGAAACATTAAACAAAAATATAAAAATGTGAAGCTATTGTTTCTTGACATATCCTTCATTTAGGTCTATGCACTTCTGAAAGCTGTGTCTCCATCTAACCCTTCCCCAAAGAATTCTGCACTCCTCGATTTACACCATGTCAAACGGCAGTTTCGGCATCCTCGAGGGACTAAAATAGTGTTCCTTTTAAATGTTGAGTTTTGGGAACAAAAAAGTCTGAAGGGCAAGATCAGGGCCGTAGGTTGGATGGGGTAAGGATTCCCAACAAAATTCTCATAGCCCTTGCTACCCTTGAAGAATGAGCAGATGCATTGTCGTGATGGAGAAAAATTCCTCGGCACTGCTTTCCTGGCCTTTTTCTCACCAATGCAGTTTTCAATTTTCTTAAAACTTCTTCATAATAAGCCTCCATGATCATCCTGTATCCTTGTCCCTATCAAGATTACCCTTTTGGAATCCCAAAACAGTCACCTTAACCTTTCGAGCAGTCTTCCCTCTACTGGCTCATCTTTGAGGTCCTCCCAACCTTCCTTAAAATGCTTGATCCATCTACAAACTGTTGTTTTATGTGGGGCAGCATTCCCATAAACGTGTTGTAAAGCTTCAATGATTTGGAAAGATGTCTACTTGAGTTTGTTAAAAACTTGATACTAGTCTTGACCTCAAAATTTTTTTTTCCATGTCACAAAAAGTATCGGCACTCTGAGACTAAGACAAGTTTATGACTGAGAGACCTTGTGTGCAGCCATCCACTGACTGCAGACATGTTTAAACATGTTTTGTTTGGAATAAACCTGTGCATGTATGAACTGGAACCCTAGTAGCAATACTTTTTCACTTACACTCATAGCTTCCCTAATGTTCCTCAAATATACCAGGGTATTCCCATCATAAAGCCTTTGATTTTCTTCCTGACTGGAATGTTCCTTTAGATAACCACTAAGTCACTCCTTCAAATCTATGCTCAAATTTTTTCTTCTCAATGATGTGTACCCTGACCATTCTATTAGCAAGATAAACTGTCATGTCCCTCCCAATTCCTCTTGAATGACTTTTTTTTGCTAATACTATCATGTTCTAACATACTCTACAATTTACTTACTATTATTCTATCTCCTCCTGCTAGAATCGCTCATGGACATATTCCAAACACCTAGGATAGTGCCTGGAATACAGCAAGCATTCAATAAATATGGCTAATTTGGGAACAGACTTGAATGGGGAAAGTATATTTAATAATCTTTGCTAGCAGACTCACTGCCTTTGTGCAGATGGGCAGTGGTCTCATTTCTTATTCAGGCTGCCACTTTAAATCACTATAAATAGCTTCAGTTAACGGGAAGAGAATTAGTTTGGCCTTTTGAACCCTACAAGGTTCAAAATTATTAAATTTACAGTCAACCTGGATTGCACATGTGGTGGCAGAGATAGCATCTGTTAACCAAGTGATAGCTTTCAATCTCAGCTAGTCACCTAGCTAGCTCTACATTTATCTATTTCATACGACATTTCTGAAAGCAGCAAGACACACCCAACACACATCAACATTCTGAACCACCCGTCATTTCCCCTATTACACCCTCAGCTTGACACAAGGTCTGACTTGTAAGACAGAACGGGAGGCAGCCTGACCAACTGTCCTGCCTCTAAAAACAAGTATCTTTAGTTTTCTAGCCTTATTCCCCATGGCCCTAAGCCAATGCCTCATTTGAAATTTCTTTCACCCACAGCACCCCACTTCCAGCTACAAAAACTTTTTAACCAGCTACAAAATTTTACATCCTTAAGAATTTCATTTTAATGTCAATAAGTGAGAACTATGACAACATCAACAAATAAGAAGTTTATTTTAATTTTATATAAAGACACAAAAGATAGGCAGATCAGAGTTGGAATGTCTGTTCCACAAAATCAGCAGGGTTGCTGACTCTGTATTTCTGCTCCACCATCCTTAACAACCAACATACATTCTTGAAGCCCTCATAAGACTGCTGGATCTCTAGCTTAGATGTCCACTTTGCAGACGGGGGGAAGAAACAGAAGGGCAGAGAGGAAAAGAGATTTCTTAAATATGCTACTGATACAAATACCACTTCTACCTTGTTGACCTGCCAGGGAGGCTGAGACAAATTTCTCAGCTAAGAATTGTTACTAAAGAAGAAAAAATAGATATTAGGTAGGGAAATGGTGGTCTCTAAAACAGGCTTTCATTATTTTTCATTTTGAAATCGTTTGCAATTTCAGTTTTATTTTCAGATTAATTCAAAAGCTATACATTCAAGTTTTTAAAATTTCCTAGTGGAAAGGTTTATTTTGGCTTTCAGGTTTTTTTTTTTTCCATTTCTAAATACTATTCTTGAACTGTGGCTAGAGATGATGGAAAATATTATTTTGACTTTGTTATAAATCACTTCACACCTCTCCCAAATTCTCTAAGAGCTGTGGTAACAATCCACTGACTAAATCCACAGGGTTTCTTTGCAGTATGGTTTTCCGCTTATAATATATTGGATGCGATGTGAATAAAAGCTTTCTCACATTCATTACAGCATACAGTTCCTTCCCCTCCACAATCTGGTATAAGTGTTAATGAAAGATTTCTTAATATTCATTACACTCATAGTGTCCCCGTCTCATGAAAATTCTCTAAAATAACACTAATGATACCTAACATTTGTGGTATACTACGTTTAAGGCACTGTTCTAAGAGCTTTGCGTGTAATAACTCATTTAATCTAATAAACGTAAGAGAGGTATTAGTCTTAGGACTATCTTACAAATGATTAAACCAAAGCAGAGGTTAATTATTCATGATGTCGCAGAGGAAATCAACTAGTAGAACCAGGATGATGTTGAAAAAGACGTATAGTATAGCTAAAGGCTTTCCTACATTTACTACATTACCAGAATCATTATTATAATTTTCTAAAGTTTAATAGATTTTCTGTAATGATAGGTTTTTCTACATGAATTACATTAACATTATCCTTCCTCCATATAAAATCTCTGATGCTGAGCTATATGAAGCAAATGTACTCTCATATTCACATTTGTAAGAATTATTTAATAATAATGGGTGAGTGACCAGAGGAGGTTCTCTACATTAACCACAAACAATTTATATATAAACTTGTGAGCCGTGATTAAAGTTCATCTCATATTCCTTATATTCATAAGATTTGTCACTAATATGAATTCTCTGATGTTGGGTTAGTTGTGAGCCACGAGTAAAAGCTTTCCCACATTCTTTGCATTGATATAGTTTCTCACCAGTATGAATTCTCTGATGACGAGAAAGATGTGAGCTCTGAGTAAAGGCCTTTCTACATTCTTTGCATTCATAGGGCTTCTCACCAGTATGAATTCTCTGATGTAGAGTAAGTTGAGAGCCATGAGTAAAGGCCTTCCCACACTCTTTGCATTCATAGGGTTTTTCTCCAGTGTGAATGCGCTGATGTTGAGTAAGTTGTGAGCTACGAATAAAGGCCTTCCCACATTCCTTACACTGATATGGTTTCTCACCAGTATGGATTCTCTGATGTTGTATAAGCAGTAAGCCACGAGCAAAGGCCTTCCCACATTCATTACATACATAAGGTTTCTCACCCGTATGAAGTCTCTGATGTTGAGAAAGATGTGAACTCTGAGTAAAGGCCATTCTACATTCTTTACATTCATAGGGCTTCTCACCAGTATGAATTCTCTGATGTTGAGTAAGCTGTGAGCCACGAATAAAAGACTTCCCACATTCCTTACATTCATACGGTTTCTCACCAGTATGGATTCTCTCATGTTGAGTAAGTTCTGAACCACGACTAAAGGTCTTTCCACATTCTTTACATTCATAGGGTTTCTCACCAGTATGAATCCTCTGATGTCGAGTAAGAAGTGAACCACGATTAAAGGCCTTTCCACATTCCTTACATTGATAAGGTTTCTCACCTGTATGAATTCTCTGATGTTGAGTAAGTTGTGAGCCATGACTAAAGGTTTTTCCACATTCCTTACATTCATAGGGCTTCTCATTGGTATGAATTCTCAGGTGTTGAGTAAGTTGTGAACCACGGATAAAGGCCTTCCCACATTCTTCACATTTATAGGGCTTTTCACCAGTATGAATCCTCTGATGTTGCATAAGTAATGAACCTCGAATAAAGGCCTTTCCACACTCATTACATTCATATGGTTTTTCCCCATTATGAATTTTCTGATGTTGAGAAAGCTGTGAGCCACAAATAAAAGCTTTCCCACATTCCTTGCATTCATAGGGTTTCTCACCAGTATGAATTCTCTTATGTAGAATAAGTTGTGAGAGCTGAGTAAAGACCTTTCTACATTCTTTACATTCATAGAGTTTTTCACCAGTATGAAGTCTCTGGTGCAGAGTAAGTTGTGAGTTCTGAGTAAAGGCCTTCCCACATTCTTTACATTCATAAGGTTTCTCACCAGTATGGACTTTTTGATGTCTGGTGAGTTGTGAGCTACGAATAAAGGCTTTCCCACATTCTTCACATTTATATGGTTTTTCACCAGTATGAATTCTATGATGTAAAATAAGTTGTGAGCTCTGAGTAAAGGCCTTCCCACATTCCTTGCATGCATAGGGTTTCTCACCAGTATGAAGTCTCTGATGAAGACTGAGCTGTGAATCACGACTAAAGGCCTTCCCACATTGCTTACATTCATAGGGTTTTTCACCAGTATGAATACTCTGATGTTGAGTAAGATGTGAAGCTCGTCTAAAGGCCTTCCCACATTCCTTACATTTATAGGGTTTCTCAGTAGAATGACATCTTGGATGTTGAGATAAGTAAGTATGTTGGTTGAAAATGGACATTTTTTCGTACGTGATCATGCCTTCCTTGAAATATTCCTCTTGGTTTTCTTGTTGCCTCTCCAATGTGCTTTTAACTTCCAAATAATCTCTGGAACTGGACTCCTCAAGATCACAGCTTTCAAGCCTGTCAGTCATTTCCCATTGGGATAATTCTGTTTCACAAATGTCCTTTTTTGGAGGTAAGTCCTTACTTGCAGACCTTGATGAGAAGTCTGAAAGATAAGAGAAAATCAAACTTTCGTCATTTCAGTTGAAACAGAACTTGTAGAGTAGAAAATAGAGATAACAGGAAAATAATACCCATAATATATAAATGATTTACATCAGTGTTTTTCAAATATTGTTTAATATGTCCCATATTACTAACTTTTCACATTACAACCCACAGCACAGATATAGTTTCATAAAATACCAACCCTGTTTTCAATTCTATACTTATTCTAGTCTATTTTTCTCTCTTTTACATACAAAGACAGTCAAACCTAGTCAATTGATTTCATGGTCTAGTAGTGTGTTGCTACCTAGAGTTTGAAAAACATAATGATCTCATATATTAACATGTAAAAAGGGCACACGAGAGATCAGAGAATCGTGAAAGTTCATCTGAGAAGTTAAGGGAAGAGATCAAGAAAACTTAAAAGTCAGTGGTTCTCACATTTTGGTGGGGATTAAAATCACCTGGGGAGCTTGTTAAAATTAAAGATTCCCAGATACCACCCCAGACTAACAGTATGTTAATCTAGTGATGATTCAGGAAAAGATCATGGATATCTCTAGTCTTAATACATTCTACCAACCAATTCTGATTCAGCTATAGAGCAAGATTTGCTATCTCTACTTAAAACTTCTAGTTTCCAGATTACACTTAGAATAAAATCCAAATTATTTTCCATGACTTTGACAAAGTGCTCCATCATCTATCTGGTCCCTGCTTATGTATAATTTCCCCCATGGGCCATTTCTTGGCTTTGTTCACTATTTGCAAAACACACTAGCTTCCTTTCAGCTCTGAAAAAGTCACAATGACTTTTCCAACTTAAGGCCAGCCAGAGGCTGTTTCGTATCTTTGGACTGCACTGTATGAGACTCTATGCAAACTGGCTATTTCTCATCCTTCAGGTAATTTAAAAGTCAGTTCCTGGAATATGAAACATCCACTTCTGAAAACAAAAGACTATACAATTTATACCAACTTCCCTGATAAGAACAATTGCAAATGATGGATGAAATAAAAAAAGCACTTGACTGAGGGCACTGGAAAGTTAATATTGCAAAAAAGAGTGGGTGGGTACAAAAGTTGAAAAATATAAAAACTCAGGGAGATGAGCCCAGCATTTAGGGCCATGTTTAACTTTAGGGAAGTCTTTCAATTCTACAAAAAGCAATCGAGAGGTGAAGGAACTAAGCAGCATTTTGGACTGTTTCATAGGGCTGAGTAACAATAAATGGAGAACAAGTCCCAACATAAAGTCTCCATACTTTGAGTTGTGAACACTAAGTGCTACAGTGAGAAGTAAGGGAGAAACAGTAGACCAGCCTGGGCAAGGTCTAAAGCTCATATTTGAACCATCTCAAACCCATAAATTTCTATTAAGGCTATTCCAGACTGCTTGCCATAGCAAACTTACATCTTCATTAGAGATGTGTAACATCATCCAAGCCCTGAAATTATTTTTGTAATTTTTCTTTACGGTGTCTAGCATTCAATAAAAACCAGGTAAATGAAGGTACAAGACAACTTAAGTGAAAAAAAAGAAAAAGACTTATAAGGGCTCAAGCCATGTATCCACCACCACAGGAATGATACAGAACAGTTTTATAACTCCTAAAATACTCTGGTACTACTGTTTGTATTCAATCCCTCCTTCCACACTAGGGTAGACCCTTGGAATCTGTAGTTTCTTTATCATTTCCTTACAGATGGAAACAAAAGAACATCCACACTAAATCTAAGATAAAAATAGAAAAAGTGATCATATATACCTCTTGTTATAGATTGAATTGCACCTCCTCTCCCCAAAAAAGATACACTGAAGTCTTAACTCCTGTACCTATAAATATGACCGTTTTTGAAATAGGGTATTTAAAGATATGATCAGTTAGGTTAAATGAGGCCATAGTAGAGTAGGGTGGGTCCTAATCTATACGACTGCTGTCCTTATAGAAGAAGAGAAGATACACAGAGACAGGGAAACAGAGGAAAGATGCCACATGATGCTGCAGCTGCCAGAGAGGGACTGTTGGAAGTCACCAGAAGCTAGGAGTGACATGGAACAGTTTCTCTCTCAGAGCTCTCAGAAGGAATCAGCACAGCCAATACTCTGATTTGGATTTCTGTCCTCCAGAACTGTGAGACAATAAAGCCACCTACTTTGTGGTATTTTGTTATGGCAGCCCTATGAAACTAATACAACTCTCCAATTGCCTTGCCTCTTGCAAAATGCTTCGTAGGTACTAGCCATGGTTATCTTCTTTAGCTCTTCCTACCCATTTAACCAAGATATTATGTTGTTTTTGTTTACTTATCCTTATTTCATTGTTTTGTTCCTTCACGTTCTGCCTCACATCCCTTCTTTGCCCTTCTATCCAGGGTCAACTCTATTTGTTCATTCCAGAAGGATATCTTTATCATTTCCCAGGCACTGCAACAGGTATAAAACATAATGAAACATTTCTGTAATCCTACAGAATGCTGGAGACGTTGGAGAAAAAAGGCAATTATCTAATATAAGGGAAGGAGTCTGGAGTGACAAAGTGCCACGAATTCTAAAAAAAAAAAAAAAAGGTGCTAACATACCTCTAATGGTCCCATCACATTCAGAGCAAAGGAGAAGAAAACCAAAGACACAAGGAATATATAAGTCCAAAGGACTAATGGACCACATGAACCACAGCCTCCACCAGCCTTAGCCCAGAAGAACTATATAGTGCCTGGCTACCACCACTGACTACTCCGAAAGGGATCACAATAGGGGGTCCTGGAAAGAGCAGGAGAAAAATGTAGAAAATTCAAATTCACAAAAAAAGACCAGACCTACTGGTCTGACAGAGACTGGAGAAACCCCTGAGACTATGACCCCTGGACATCCTGCTAACTCAGAACTGAAGCCACTTCTGAAGTCCACCTTTCAGCCAGAGATTAGACAGGCCTATAAAACAAACAATAACACACATAAGGAACATGCTTGTTAGTTCAGTCAAGTATGAGACCAAATGGGTAACACCTGCCAAAAAGCAAAGATGGGAAGGCAGGAAGGGACAGGGAAACTGGACGAATGGACATGGAGAAGCCAGGGTGCAAAGGGAAAGGGGGAGAGTGCTGACACATTGTGGGGACTGCAACTAATGTCACCAATTTGTGTATAAAATTTTTTAATGAAAAAAACTGTGCACTGTAAATTTTTACCTAAAACACAAAATTTTAAAAAATTAAATAAAAAAATATGCTAGGTATAGCCTTGTTTGATATAAAGAATATAACTGATGGCAATGCAAATCAACAAACGGAACGTGAAAAGTCTCATACACTGCTGCTGGGAATGCAAAGTGACATAACCACTGTGAAAAATAATTTGGTATTTAATTAAAAATACACTTAGCACATGATCCAGCAACCATACTCCTAGGTATTTACACTTATGTTCAGACAAAAATCTGCACAACAAAATTTATAGTAGCTTTATTCATAATTGCCCCAAACTGAAACTGAGATACCCTTCTATGGGTGAATCAATTAACAAAGTTTGGTACATCCATACAATGGATTACTACTCAGCAATAAATGGGAACAGATTATTGATTTCTGCAACAACATGGGTAAATCTTAAATGTATTTTGCTAAATGAAAAAATCCAGATCTGAAAGATTACTTGTCTTGATTCCATTCATATGACATTCTGGAAAAGGCAAAATTATAGGGATGGAAAATAGGTCAGTAGTTTCCATAGATAGAGGATGGGGGTGGGGATGATAAAGTGACAGCATGTGGGAATTTGGAGGGTTAAAGAACTTTGTTAAAGAACTGTGTTGTTTTATAACTTTGGCAATGAATATACTTGTTACGTACAAGGTGCATCAGACTTCCTGAAAAATACCAAGAAAAGCTGGATAATCTATGACAAACATCCTTTTAAAAGTATGGCCAAACTTAAAAGAGAGTAAAGCATACCCATAGGGGCCATGATGAAGTGGGAACCAGAAACTAGACAGGTGAACACTCTCTCAAGTCACAGCTACCATTGGACATTTATTGACTTCAATTGCCTAAATGGTCCAACAAAATTCAGGAGACAAGGCCCTGGGGCCACAAAAGATTAGGGATTGGTAATGAACCTCTTCTCAAAATTGGAACTATCATATGCTTACAGAGAGAGGAAAAAAAATCCATCAAGCCTTAATGGAAAATGACAAGAAATGTCTCGATCTTGGCATTTTAAGAAATTTGACTTACTCTGAGATGGGGAGTCACTGGACAGTTGTAACAAGCAGCATGACAAGATCTGACTTTGTTTTAAAATGAATTATTCTGATTGTTTTGTTAAACAATAGATAGTAGGGAAAGCATCTTAGGGAGGTAATTACAGAAGTTAGGAGGCTATAGCAATAATCCACCTGGTTCAGACTAGATGATTGTGAAGATAGGGGTGGAGGAGGTGAGATGTCATTGATTCTGGATATACTTTGAAGGTATACTGAAGAGGATTTGCTGATAGATTGTACATATAGTATGCGAGAAAGAGGGAAAACAGTATGACTCCACATGTTTTGCCTGAGCACCTGGAAGAAAAGAACTGCCACTTACTGAGAAGAACACTGTGGTAGGAGCAGGTTTGGAAGAAAATAGCAAGAGTTTGGTTTTGAACTTTTGGATGTCCTAGTGAAGACGATGAGAAGGCAGGTATATGTACAAATGTGGGATTCAGGGGAGATATTTGGATTAGAGATATAAATTTGAGAGTCATCACCAAACAGATATTTAAAGCTATAGGATTTAATGAGATCACCCCAGGAATGTCTTGAATAGTGAAAAGGAAAGGGAAAAAGGAAGTTTGAAGATTGAGCCCTGGGGCACTTCAACATTTAGAGGTAGGGTAGATGAGAAGGAACCAGCAAAGGAATCTAAGAAAGAGCAGCCAGTGAGAAAGGAGAAAAATTAGGAAAGCGTCGAGTCCCAGAAGCCAAGTGAAGAAAATATTTTGAGGAATGATCAACTGTGTCAAGTCCTAAGATATGACGTAAAATAAACTTAATAAAAGTTTTAACAATATGAGGTCATGGTAATCTTCCTAAGAACAATTTTGGTGAAGAACATCAAGTCCTGATTGAAGCAGATACAAGAGAAAATTTGGGGAAAGAGCTAGTGGGAGAGAGAGCATGGAAAATTATTTTGATGAGTTTTGTTGTAAGAAGTAGCAGAGAAGTGGAACAATATCTAGAGGAGAATATGAGTGTCAAGTGATTTTGTTTTTGTTTTTCCATTTAAGATGGGAGAAATTACAGCATGTTCATGTGCTCATGAGAATGATTATAACAGAAATGGAGAAGTTGATGTTTCAGGAGACAAAGACACCAACTCATCCAACAGTGTCCTTAAACAGATGAGAAGAGATGGCATTTAGAACACAAGTATAGGTACTGGCCTTACACACAGGCACAGAAAGTTCATCCACCATAACAGGAAAAGAGGAAGACTATGAGGATAGATGCAGATAGGTAGATTGAGGAGGAAGTAGGAACTTGTAGAAGTTCTCAGTGAAATCAGCTTCAATTTTTCAGTGAAATCAGCTGAGGGCAGTCAGCTGAGTCAGCAGAGAAGGATTATAATATTCACGACCAATATGCAACTAACAGCTTTTAAGCAAATAAAAAATGATAGATATACAAAGAGATACTGATAAATCCATGGTCATAGAAGACAGTAACATAAACGGACAAGAAATAAAGACAAAGAAAACTAGAACATAATTAAGATAGGCAGACAGATAAATTGGTATCATAACTTATTATCAATTGGCATGAAGTTAGAAATTACAAAAAAAAACAGAAAAACATATAATTCTAAAGTAATATACTGCTATATGTTATAGCAAGAAATAATAAAACTTAAGAACCATTTAGAACTAAATACTAAGAATAACTGTGTGTGAAATCACACGAGATTCAGCTAAAGTTGTAGCCAGAGAAAACTTACAGCTTGAAATGCATTTATTAGAAAACAAAAAATACTGAAAGACAGAGGAATTAAGATTTCAACTCAAGAAGGGAAGAAAAATAGAAGAGCAAAACAAAACAAAATTAAACTAGATAAAAATCAGAAAAATAATAAACTAGAATTCAGAAAGAAAAGAAACGGTTAGTAAAACTGAAAGACATTTTTCCAAAACTACCAATAAATGATACAAAAATTTGACTACAAGGGGGAAAAAAAAGATTGGGTGAAAATCCAAAACACTGGAATGGAAAAGGAAAAAAAGAGTATAAACACAAAGGAATGAAAAAGTATTTATGAGAAAAAATATATAGAAAACCCATAACAATAAATTAGAAAAACTAGAGGAAATGGATGAAAATAACCAGAAATGACAAATGAAGCTATAGAAGATCTGGATATACAACAATGATCACATAAATATTCAAATTTTAGTTCAAAATCTATGTTTCCAAAAGGCATTATATATCCTAATGACTGATGGTATTACTGGTTAACATATTCCAACCCATTAAAAATACGTAATTCCAGTCATACGTAACTGTTGTCAACATATAAAAATATAGAAAATTAAATCAAATAACAAAATTGGACAAAGAACTCAGGAAAAGTAAGCCAATCTTATGAACAAGCATAGGTAAAATTTAAAAAGAAAATATTCTTGATGTTGTTAAGTACCGTCCAGTCGATTCCGACTCATAGTGACCCTATGTACGACAGAACAAAACACTGCCCGGTCCTGCACCATCCTCACAATCAGTGTTATGCTTGAGCCCATTGTTGCAGTCACCGTGTCAATCCATCTCATTGAGGGTCCTCCTCTTTTGCACTGACTCTCTACTTTACCAACCATGATGTCTTTCTCCAGGGACTGATTGGTCCTGATAACATGTCCAAAGTATGTGACACGTCGTCTCTCCATTCTTGCTTCTAAGGAGCATTCTGGCTGTACTTGCAAGACAGATTTGTTCGTTCTTTTGGAAGTCCATGGTATATTGAATATTTTCCGCCAATACCATAATTCAAAGGTGCCAATTCTTCTTCGGTCTTCCTTATTCATTGTCCAGCTTTAGTATGCATACGAGGCGATTGAAAACACCACGGCTTGGGTCAGGCCCACCTTAGTCTTCAAGGTGACATCTTTGCTTTTTAACACTTTAAAGAGGTCTTTTGCAGCAGGTTTGCCCAATACAATGCGTTGTTTGATTTCTTGACTGCTGCTTCCATGGATGTTAATTGTGGATCCAAGTAAAATGAAATCCTTGATAATTTCGATCTTTTCTCCATTTATCATGATGTTGCTTACTGGTCCAGTTGTGAGGATTTTTGTTTTCTTTATGTTGAGGTTTAATCCATACTGAAGGCTGTAGTCTTTGATCTTCATCAGTAAGTGCTTCAAGTCCTCTTCACTTTCAGCAAGTAAGCTTGTGTCATCTGCACAACACAGGTTGTTAATGAGTCTTCCTCCAGTCCTCATGCCGCGTTCTTCATGCAGTCGTTTCTCGGATTATTTGCTGAGCATACAGATTGAGTAAGTATGATGAAAGGATATAACCCTGACACACACCTTTCCTGACTTTAAACCAGGCAGTATCCCCTTGTTCTGTTCAAATGACGACCTCTTGATCGAAGTACAGGCTCCTCATGAGTACAACTAAGTGTTCTGGAATTCCCATTCTTCTCAACGTTATCTATGATTTGTTATGATCCACACAGTCGAATGCCTCTGCATAGTCAATAAAACAAAGGTAAACATCTTTGTGGTATTCTCTGCTTTCCATCATGATCCATCTGACACCAGCAATGATATCCCTGGTTCCACGTCCTCTTCTGAATTTGGCTTGAATATCTGGCAGTTCCCTGTTGATGCACTGCTGCAGGCACTTTTGAAATATCTTCAGCAAAATTTTACTTGCATGTGATATTAATGATATTGTTCGATAATTTCTGCATTCAGCTGGATCACCTTTCTTTGGAATAGGCGTAAATATGGATCTCTTCCAGTTGGTTGGCCAGGTAGCTGTCTTCCAAATTTCTTGGCAAAAATGAGTGAGCAATTCCAGCCCTGCATCCATTTGTTGAAACATCTCAATTGTATTCTGTCAATTCCTGAAGACTTGTTTTTCATCAATGCCTACAGTGCAGCTTGGACCTCTTCTTCAGTACCACTGATTCCTGATCATATGCTACCTCCTGAAATGACAGAATGTCAACCAATTCTTTTTGGTATAGTGAATCTGTGTATTCCTTCCATCTTCTTTTCATGCTTCCTGCTTGGTTTAATATTTTCTCTGCAGAATCCTTCAATATTGGAACTCGAGGCTTGAATTTTTTCTTCAGTTCTTGCAACCTGAGAAATGCTGAGCACATTCTTCCCTTTTGGTTTTCTAACTCCAGGTCTTTGCACATGTCATTATAATACTTTACTTTGTCTTCTTGAGCTTCCCTTTGAAATTTTCTGTACACCTCTTTTGCATCATTTCTTCTATTTCCTTTAGCTACTCTACGTTCAAGAGCAACTTTCAGAGTCTCTTCTGACATCCACTTTGGTCTTTTCTCTCTTTCCTGTCTTTTTAATGACCTCTTGCTTTCATCATGTATGATATTCTTGATGTCACTCCACAACTTGTGTGGTCTTCAATCATTAGTGTTCAGTTCATCAAATCTATTCTTGAGATGGTCTCTAAATTCAGGTGGGATATACTCAAGGTTGTACTTTGGCTCTTGTGGACTTGTTCTGATTTTCTTCGGCTTCAACTTGAACTTGCAGATGAGCAATTGATGGTCTGCTCCACAGGCAGCCCCTGGCCTTTTTCTGATGTTGATACTAAGCTTTTCCATGTCTCTTTGCACAGATGTGGTCGATTTGATTCCTGTGTATCCCATCTGTCGAGGTCCACGTGTATAGTTGCTGTTTATGTTGTTGAAAAAAGGTATTTGCAATGAAGAAGTTGTTGGTCTTCCAAAATTCTATCACGCGATCTCTGGCATCATTTCTATCACCAAGGCATTATTTTCCAACTAGCGATCCTTCTTCGTTTCCAACTTTCGCATTTCAATCACCAGTAATTATCAATGCATCCTAATTGCATTTTCGATCAATTTCTGACTGCAGAATTTGGTAAAAATCTTCCATTTCTCCATCTTTGGCCTTAGTGGTTGGTGTGTAAATTTGAATAATAGTCATATTAACTGGTTTTCCCTGTAGGCAGATGGATTTTACCCTATCACTGACAGCGTTGTACTTCAGGATGGATCTTAAAAAGTTCTCTTTGATGATGAATGCAATGCCATTCCTCTTGAAGTTGTCATTCCCAGCACAGTAGATCGTATGATTAGATTGTTTGATTCAA
This sequence comes from Trichechus manatus latirostris, assembly GCF_000243295.1. Taxonomy (NCBI): domain Eukaryota; kingdom Metazoa; phylum Chordata; class Mammalia; order Sirenia; family Trichechidae; genus Trichechus; species Trichechus manatus. Next base: position 114,098 of record NW_004444322.1, read on the forward strand.
AATGGCCAATACCAGTCCATTTCAGCTCACTAAAGCCTATGATATCGATCTTTGTGCATTTCATTTCTGACGATTTCCAATTTTCCTTGATTCATACTTCGTACATTCCATGTTCTGATTATTAATGCATGTTTGCAGCTGTTTCTTCTCATTTTGAGTTGTACCACATCGGCAAATGTAGGTCCCGAAAGCTTGACTCCATCCATATTATTAAAGTCAACTCTACTTTGAGGAGGAAGCTCTTCCACAGTTGTCTTTTGAGTGCCTTCCAACCTGAGGCCCTCATCTTCTGGCACTATATCAGACAATGTTCTGCTACTATTCATAAGGTTTTCACTGGCTAATTCTTTTCAGAAGTAGAACCACCAGGTCCTCCTTCCTAGTCTGTCTTAGTATTTAAGGACTGACACATCATGATCAAAAAAAATCTATCCCACTAATGGTGGATTAGTTAAATATCAGAAAATATATTTACCACAAGAACGTAAATTATAAAAAATATAAGGGTTTTTTCAAGAAATGTAAGAAAAATTAATATCTTTCAAAGACAATTATTATAAACTATCTAAGACCAGAAAGGTTCTTCCTTTAGCCTAATTAAAGCTATCTATCAGAAACTGATAGAAACAACAGATTTAACAGTTAAACTTCAGAAGCCCTCCCAGTGAAATTGGAAGGAAAAGGATACCAACTGTAAAATGGTGGTACTAGCAGTAGCATCAAAACCTGTCTAACTTCAGGAAGGATAATGACCAGAATCAGTCCAAAGCTGATTTCCATGAGGTGTAGGTCAGACATACCTCCACTCTCCAACCTTTTTTACCAATTCTGACAGCAGCCATCTCCTTCTACAGTACTCTCTACTTCCCTGCTGGGTTCGACAGTCTGTTGGCAATGGCCACACAGAACTCACATACCATACTTACATTTAAGTGCTTTATTATGGAAATAACAGGGTACAACTGGGGATCAGGAACAACAGGCTACAACTCAGGGTCAGAATCAGGAAGCATGTCGGCAAAGTATCCCTTCTTCAGTTGCAGGACAGCTCCCTTAGATCTTCTTGGTCATGCAGGCCTCTCAGCTCCCTGAAGACAGGCTCCTCTTGGCCCTCTCAGGACAGGCTTCTTTCAGTCCTCTCAGGATAGGCTCCTCTTGGCCCTACTCTCTGTTACCACTGACTCTGCCATAGGGCCCCTTCTGGGCCTGTCACCACCAGCTCTGCCACTGGGCCCCTTCTGGAACTATCACTGTCTTCAGTGTTAACAGCCCTTGACCAGTGTTACAGCTCTTCTAGGATGTTCCTTGCCTTCTTTCTCTCTCTTCTCTCATGCCTTTTCTCCTTTGTACTTCTTCCTGTCTCTAAAACCTCTGTGGGGCTGGCAGCTTATATACACAACTTCTGTCAATTTCAAGGCAGCCCCCCCAGCAGGGCCACAAACTGAACAATCCCCTCTCAGTAGGCCACAGACACTTCATTTGCATAGTAGGCTAAAGTCACCTGATTTTCATAGCCCATAGTCACTTCATTTGTATAGTCTATAGACCAGTCCCTGCAAGGTGCATACCAATTGTAGTTCAGGCTGCAGCCCAGGACCACACGAAAAGTATCAAACCAAGTTGTTTACAGCTTACCCAGGAAATGTCAATCAACCTGGACAAAAGTAACAAACCATCTGGGGTAGAAAACTAGGGCAAAGGTAACTCCTCATGGTATAGGGGAAAAATCACTCAAGGTGTTTTTCCAAAGAGTCAATAAAAAAGGCCACATAAAAGAACTCATTTCACAACCAACACCAACTATTTGCTCTCAAATTGTGCTAGAGGTCCTATCAGTTATAGTTTTAAAAAATGGTATAAATAGAAAAGGAAGAGAAAAAACATTTTACATAGAGAGCAAAATTGTCTATCTAGGAATCCAATATTATCCACTGAAAAGCTACTAAATATTTCTGTAAGGGTACTATCAATTTACAGAAGTCAACATTTTGTCATATATATACATGGGGAAAAAAGAAAAGGAGAAAAAAATCCTATGGCTAATTCATTGCATAAGAGCCCCTGTGTATGCAAGAAACAGCAGAATTCGATCTATTCCTCTGAAATGAAAATTGTTGAATAATGCATATAAATGCTTGAAATATATGAAAATATAAAATCAAAAGTATGAGAAAGCATTAACCATTCAGAAAATGTCATAGAGCAAAATATTTCCATTCATAATGCCAAGAAAATTTATAAAGTACCGAGGAAATTACTTAACAAGAAATGTGTAAGAACTTCAAAGAAAAACCGATGGAACTTTACAAAAGGACTTAAAGACAAATATAGCATGTTCAAAGACAGAGAGATTCAATATTGTAAATATGTAAATGGGACATCAGATTTCCTGAAAAACACCAAGAAATGCTGGATAAAACAGGACAAACATCCTTTTAAAAGCATGGCCAAGCTTAAAAGAAATTCAGAATGTTCACAGAGGACACAGTGAAGTGGGAAATAGAAACTAGACAGGTAAACATGCTCTGAAGCCACAATTACCCTTGAGAGTATGATCTGACAAAAATGGTCTGACAAAATCCAGGAGACAAGGCCATGAGCCCTCAAAAAGTCAGAGATTAGAACTGAATCTCTTCACAAAATTGGAACTATCTGAGAACTACAATTTAGAGAAAGGGGGAAAAAATCCATCTGACTGCAAAAGAAAACAACAAGGAATGTTTCAGACTTGGCCTGGACTCTCAATGAAAAGGAGAAAAAAATCCTATGGATAATTCATTATTACATATTGCATGCAAGTAACACCCAGAAATAGACTTATTCCCCAGAAACTCATATTGTTGAATAACACATACAATATAAATGCTTGAACTATATGAAAATATAAAATAGAAAATATGAGAAAGGGACCATGTAGAAGCAAAAAGAAAAGACAGATCTGAGAGATGGAGTAAATACCAATTTCTGTAAAAGAAATAATATAATCAATTGTACTAAAATCCTAAAGAAAAAATCTTAAAAGCAGCCAAAGAGAAAATACAGATTACTTACAAAAAGAACAACAATGAGACAGATGGCAGACTTCTCAAGAGCAACAACAGAAGCCAGAAGACAGTGGAATAATATCTTCAAAGAGCTGAGAAAAAAATAATTGTCAATATATAATTTTATGCCCAGTTAAATCATCAGACAAGAATGACAGTGCAACAAGGTTATTTTACAATAGCAACTAAAATAAAAACTGAGGGCATTTACTAGCAATAGGCCTTCACTAACGTATTTCACGATAAATAAAACGATTCTAAAAGAAAGACATGATGGGAGAGGAATAAAAGACAAAACAAAATGCGTTGCTATCAAGTAAATTCAGATTCATGGCGACCCCATGTGTTACAGAGTAGAACTGTTTTCCATAGGGTTTAGTTGGCTGTAAACTTAATGGAAGCAGATTGCCAGGTCTTTCTTCCTTGGTGCTGCTGGATGGGTTCAAACCACCAAGCTTTTAGGTTAGCAGTTGAGTGCAAACTGTTTAAGGAATACTGTGCAAATAAAAAGGATAATCGTGAACAAATCTAAGCAAACTTTATCATTATAAAATAAAAATACTCTTCATTTTGGGGGTTAAAAAAGGAAACAGAACTAAAATACAAAACAACAATAATAAGATAGATGGGAGACACTGATCAAAGTTAAAGCATTCTAAGATCCTTATATTGTGCTGGGGGAAGGTAGACAGTAACTTTAGACTGTTAAATTAAGAATGTATTTGGCTAGTGACACCAACATAATAATCATAATGATTACATGACCAAAACAAGCAGAAATACCCCCAAAATATTTAAACTCACCCATAATCACAGGGATATGTTAATTTTTAATCTATAAATTGACAAAAATAGTTTTAAGTGATACTATCCAATGTTGGTAAAAGCGTAGAGAAAGAAGTACAGTCATACACTGCTTGTACTCTCTTGACAAGAATTTTGTAACAATGAAATACATATTTGACATTGAGATGTCAATCTCTCATATCTCTATGGAACCTTGACTCACTGCCACAACTGTCATCAATTTATTTCATGGTGGACACTATACTTTATGTATTTTTCAACGTGTTGACCATAAAATCCTTGGTGGTGATGGTGGTGCAGAGCAGGTAGTTTACTGCAAGATTTCTGTGAGGCAGTATGCAAATCAAATATTGTAGCCCACTGCATAAATAGTGTTGCATTAAATATGTACGTTTTCAAATACTATTATAATTAATAAAATCTATAAAATTTCATTTGCGTTAAAGTGAATTATGTGGACATCATAAAATTTTAAGGGTAGCCATTAAAATTATACAAATAGTGTATATCTTCCAAATTAAACAAGGGGGGGGAAATGGAATTTTTAAAAAATCATTCAACTCAAATAAGGAAAGAGATTTTAAAAAGAAGCATAAAAGATAAAAAGAGTAAATGGAAAGCATAAAATAGGAGAGAAATAAACTCAAACATATTGCAATAACAATTAAATGAGGTGAACCCACAAATTTATAAGAAACAGATTCTCAAATAACATCAAATTTCAGTGGTTACCAAACATTTCTGAACATTTGAACAATAATAATGATATCTAGTTCCCATGTCCAGAGATTGTGATTTAATTGGTCTTAGGTGTGTCCTGGGCACTGATATTTTTTTTTAAAGACCTCCAGCTATTTCTAAAGTGCATACAAGTTTAGAAACCACTCCCACATTGTTTGCCGAAGTGGTTATACCAATTGATACTTTCATCAGTAGGCTATAGAGCACTTAAAAAAACAAAACAACTACCTTCACTGAAATATTATTCACATACCTACACTTCATTCATTAAAATGTTCAATTCAATGGTTTTTACTATATTCACAGTTATGCAACAATCACCACAACCTAGTTTTACAACATTTTTATCACCCCAAGAAGAAACCTTGTGCCTACTAGCTGTCAATCCCCATTCCCCTACTCTGCACCCACTCCTTTGCCTCCCCCAGACCTAGGCAACCACGAATGTACCGTCTCTAGATTTGCCTATTTTAGCCATTTCACATAAGTGAGATCATACAGTCTGTAGTCCTTTGTGACTGGCTGCTTTCCCTTAGCTTAAGTAAAGGTTCATCCATGTTGTAGCATGTATCAGAACTTCATTCCTTCTTATTGCTGACTAATACTGAGCTATAACAATATACCACATTTTATCCATTCAACAGTTGGACATTCGGGGTTTCATTTTTTGCCTACTGTGAATAATGAGATATAGAGCACTTCTACCTCCAAAGGCTGCCAACATTTGGAGTGTCAGACTTCTTATTTGTTGCCAATCTAGACTGATAGCTGACACTGACTTGGCTCTGACTCATGCTGAACTTATGTACAAGAGAATGAAACCCTGCCTGGTCCTGCGTCCTCCTCACAATCACTGGCATGTTTGAGTCCATCATTTCAGCTATTGTGCTGATCCATCTCACCGAGGGGTCTCCCTTGCCCTCAGTGGACCTCTGCTTAACCAAACATGATGTTCTCTTCCAGTAATTGGTCCCTCCTGATGACACATCCAAAGCAAGCAAGTTGGACAACGTTCTGTTGTGATCCATAAGGTTTTCACTGGCTAATTTTCAGAAGTAGATCGCCAGGACTTTCTTCCTAATCTGTCTTAGTCTGAAAATGCTGCTAAAACCTATACACCATGGGTGATCCTGCTGATACTTGAAATACCAGTGGCATAGCGTCCAATGTCATAGCAACATGCAAGTCACCATAGTATGAGAAACTGACAGGTGGTGGTTTGCCAATCTAGGAGGAGTGACTTAATTATCTCCCTGTGGTTTTAATTTGTGCTTCCTGACTGCTAATGAGGTCAAGCACCTTTTCGAATGTGTAGTGGGTATTTGCATTTCCTTTTCGTTGAACTGCCTATGAATGCCTTTCAACCATGTTTTCAAATGGGTTATGTATCTTTTTTTTATCAATCTGTAGAAGCTTTGTATAGTCTGGACGCTAATTTCATTGTCGGCTATATGCGCTGCAAATATCTTCACCCAATTCATGGCTTGTCTTTTTTACTTTCTTTTAATGATATCTTTCAATAAAGAGAATAATTTTCATGTAGTCAAATTTACCAATATTTCATCCTTAAAACTTTTTTTAACATGAGGTTTACTCTGAGCAGTTATTCTATACGCATGTAGGGAGACCATTTTGATTCCAGAGAAAGCAAATGGCTTGAAGAAGCTAGGTACAATGAGGCTTATAAAAAGAGAAAGGAGAAATATAGAAGATCAACCATTGGCTAATCTTAATATGACTGATCAACCCTGTCCTCCCTCCTTTACTAAGATCAAACTGGTATCAGGTCACACGATGGCCTCCAGCCCTCCACCCAGTGTCTTTTGAAATTCAAATTTAGTAAGCTTGGCTTCCAACCCGGAAGACTAGCAACTCCGGGTGAAAGAAAAGCCACTGACAGGATCAATCCTGGTCCGGATCATCCTTAGAACTTTCGGTGTCTTGTTTGTGAAATCTTTATTCACCCCAGAGTTGTAAAGATATTCCCGTATACAGTCTTCGAAAAGTTGCTAAAGAGAAAAACTAGTAACAGACATCTTACTTTTATTTTAAGGTTTTTCTTATCCACAAAACCAAATGTTAACCAGCAGAAGCCTGCCATAAACTGTCTATAGCAATATGTATGTCTTATCCTGCTAGAAACGGATAGCCAACAAAGCATTTTCTCCTAATTTAAATCTCAAAAAGCCTCATGGCTGCAGGCCAGAAGTAACCTGATATCAGCTGATCTCAGTGAAGGGAGAAGGCAGGGCTCAATCAATCATGTTAAGATTAGGCAATGATTGATTTTCTATATTTCTCCCTCCTTTTCTCTTTATAAGCCCCACTGTACTTAGCTTCTTCAAGCCATCTGCTTTTTCTGAAATCAAAATGACCTCCCTATATGCATACAGAATAAACCTATGTTCACGTTTTGGTGAATTTTGATTATTTTTTAACAAAGTGTTGCCTTTTGCATTTCAGTCTTTTAGTATGATGACCTTTTGGTTAGCAGCTGAGCGCTTCAACTCTTTGCACCACCCAGGGATTCCACTTCAGCTATTATTTCATCACATATTTTATCTCCTCTGCTCAGATGTATGCTAAATCTTTTCATCTCATCCTTCTACCTCTTAATCTTTCTCTCCTGCTTTCCATCTCCTAGCTTTGGTGTGCTGGATTCCCATTAATTTCTTCAGATATGTCCTGCAGTTCACTAATTCTCACCATAACTGTGCTAAACCATAAGTAATGAGAAAATTACTTATTAAGGTTGTAATTGATATAGCCTCTGTCCCGTATTATTTTGCTACAAGAAAAAAAAAACCGTGTTTAAACCTTCAAATATTAAATTTCAATGATTATTTTTGAAAAAGAACTAAACAGAACCTTTAGAAATGCTCTATTTGGTTCTCTTTCAAATCTGCTCATTTATGAAAATCTCTCATTGCTTGCCATTTTTTTAATTTAATTAGTTTATTTCTTTTAACATTTCCCAGGCAAACAGTTTATATCTACATCCGATAATTCCAGTATCTGAAGTTTTCGGCCATGTAAATCTTTTTCTTTAGATTGTCTATCACTCACCTGTGACCTGTTTCCTGGTGGGTTTGCTCACCTTCTGTTGAGTCTAACGTGTGAGAATTCTAAAGTCCTCTTCTTTCCTCCCGAGAGGACTTGCATTTGCTTCAGCCATAAGTCAGAAGGCATCACCTTAGAGAATAAAATGTCAAATTGCTTCTTCTACTGCCTAACTCTGTCTTTATTTCTGACTAGTTTATCACACATCCTTCTCCTGACGATGTTCCTACATCTGTTCCTCCTACAAACCAAGTTCATGCCTACCCCAAGGGCTTTATACTTACTACCCTATCTGCCTGGATACTGACAATAGAAGGGTAGAATATAACCCTAACTTACACGTTCTAGATCAGCACAGAATGTTCAACCATAAGATGATGCACATTATTGGTATTCGTCAATAATGGGTTCCCGGGGAAGATTCCTGATCACTCTGGCCACAGCCCCTTATTGTATTCCCAATTGTAAACAGCTCACAAAGCAGGAGCTCTTGCCATGTACTAAGACTGAGCCTAGTCAAGACCAGCTCCTAACTTGTAACCAGGAAATGCAGATCTAAAGAGAGGTTCAGAGTTTCCTTATGTGTGATTTCATTTAATATCCTTCTCTATCTTATCAAATCAGAGAATTTGCTTTTGTTCCATTGTGGGTTCCCCTGGCACAAAATATGCCCTCAATAAATGTATTTATTTACATTGAATGAACACATTTTTAAGAATAGAGACAATTACATAAATTTAAATAAATAAAAACAATCTGGAAAGAAATTTACATAAAAGGTTGTCACTAGGGAAGAAGAAGAGCCCTTCCCTCCACTGAAGGATGATAATAAAAGGCCAACAGGAGAGGAAGAAGTAGTGATCAGGTGGGCTCTCTTAGGGGGATCGTGCTAAAAAGCTCTTGCTTTTCAAGTCTTAGATCTTTTTTCCACACAAGCTGGGTCCTTCAGGGAGTGTGCCAACCAGTAACTTTAATAAAACCTTCAGAGGAAAGAAGGCTGAAGGGGCAAGAGGCATTATATTCCAGTGACTTGAGGAGCACAGGGAATAAAGTGATCATCTAGGTGGGAAAATTAGTTACTAAGGTTTTAACTGACATAAGCTCTGTCCCATATCATTCTGCTACAGGAGAAACAAGAAACTTTTATCAGACAATCACAGGTTCTTCCCGAGCCATTTTTCAAATAAAAGGAGATTCCGGCATATTCATTCAAGGTAAAGTGCAAACTTCCTAAAATGTAATATTCAACCACAAAGCACTTACAAGAGAATGTGTCTGTGGTATGTAATAGATTGTGTTCACTTGAGTTACGAGTGGAATGTAATGATCCAGTCTATTGCTATATAAATGATAAAAGCTCTTCTGATAGTCAAAAAAACCATAGATTTCTACACTTTTATTTTGTTATTGGTGATTGGGCCTGTGAATTATTTACAGTACCTCTAAGCAGATTTAAAGGAGCCCTGGTGGCGCAGTGGTTAATGTGCTTGGCTGCTAACCAAAAGGCTGGCAGTTCAAACCCACCAGCCGCTCCGCAGGAGAAAGATGTGGCAGCCAGCTTCTGGAAAGATTTACAGCCTTGGAAACCCTATGGGGCAGTTTTACCCTGTCCTGTAGGGTCGCTATGAGTCGGAATCGACTCGACGGCAGTGGTGGATTAAGCAGATTTAAGCCATGGCATTCTCAATCACCTCATATACATGTGAAAGCTGGACAATAAATAAGGAAGACAGAAGAAGAATTGATGTATTTGAATTATGGTGTTGGCGAAGAACACTGAATATACCATGGACTGCCAGAAGAACGAACAAATCTGTCTCGACAGATGTACAGCCAGAATACTTAGAGGGGAGGATGGCGGGACTTCGTCTCATGTAGTTTGGACATGTTGTCAGGAGGGACCAGGCCCTGGAGAAGGACATCATGGTTGGTAAAGTAGAGGGTCAGCAAAAAAGAGGAAGACCCTCAATGAGATAGACTGACACGGTGGCTACAACAATGGGCTCAAACATAACAATGACTGTGAGAACTGTGTGGGACTAGGCAGTTTTTCCTTCTGTTGTACATAGGGTTGCTATGAGTTAGAACCAACTCGACAGCACCTAACAACAACAAGAAGATTTATACTGTAAGAATGCATAGCCTTGTTTTTCTGACAATATTCCAAGTGTCTCAGAATTCAAATCTAGCTCTTTGATCATCAAGGAAGATGGGTAATTATAAGGCAATGTTAAGGCTTTTTGAAGGATGGAGAAAATAAAGATGTCCTATGAAGCTACCTGTGTCTACTTGCAGTAATTTCAAACCATACCTTTGAGAACAAGAAATTGAGTTCATTACTTAAAAAGCCACCTTGAAATAAAATAAGAGAAAACACTATTCCAAAGGTAGATTCTGAAATACTAGGTAAGGTCTCCTTACCTAGTGACACCAAGTTGCTATAGTTCTCCAGCATGACATCTCTATACAAATCCCTTTGAGCAGAGTCCAGGCATTCCCACTCTTCCTGAGAGAAGTCAATGGCAACATCCTTGAACATCAAAGAACTCTGAAACAACAAATACAATATTAGTTGTGGAAATAAAGAATATTTTTTAAACAGAAGGGGAGATGATAGAGGGTACTACACGATGGGGTAACAAAGCAAAAAGGCTGGAAAGCCTCTGGATGAGAGACAGTAAAGAAGTTAGTATTTCTGAAGTGCCAACATGTTCCTGATTATTCCTGTTGCTGCAGACATTTCCTGCATATAGAATATCTCACTATGCACACATGTCTTGGAATTAATAAAATAAATGACATGTCTCGATTAAAAAAAGCATACATAAGCAGCCTATTATCTTGTATATCATACATTCTCAATAAATGTGAGTTTCTCTCTTCTCTATTTAAGGGATGAAAAATTTGGGAAATCTTTCTATGAAATCTTATAAAATGTCTGTCTTATAAAATAGGATTTGTATAAAATTAAAGACTTTACCAAAGCCTCAGGTTCATCTTTATATCAGAATATTACATTATAAGTATTTTTCTTCTCACAAATAATTTAGTATATATTTTTATTACTGGCTATAGATTAGCTCCATATAATGAATGTATCTGAATTAATAATTGTTCACATTTGACCATTTTAGGTTACATAAAAATATTTCAGTATTTGTTAGTTCTAGGAGTTTGTAATTCTTAACAACTCATTATGTGAGTGACGATCTTTCTTAGTTACTATTCATCACTCCTAAATGTAACTTATCCTTGTTCTAAGCAATAGAAGTGTAGAAACTATAATCCTAAATTACACATTCTAGAACAGTACATAATGTTCAACCATAAAATTATCCATTATTACTGGTATTCACCAAATATGGGTCCCCTGGGAAGATTCCTGATCTCTCTGTCCTTAGCCCCTTATCATGTTATTATGTTGTCAATCTCAAAAAGCTCACAAAGCATGCGTTCTTGCCAATTCCTTTCTTGTCTAAACAGGAAACTTAGATCTAAAGAGAAGTTCAAAGTTTTCTTACATGTGATTCCATTTAACATCTTTCTCTGTCTTATCGAATCAGGGAATTTGCTTTTTTTCTATTAGTTCTAGTCAAAGACGTTGAGTGGACTGTTTAATCGATATGTGACTCTAGCTAAGACAGATGCACTTAGGGAAGATACTATCACTTACAAGGTAGTAAGGAGGGTCAGAATGAGACAAATTGGGGATACATTCCTGTGTAGGGCTCAGTTAGGAAGGAAGTTTCAGGAATAATGAATACAAACACACACACTCTGAAAAAGCTGACTATTTAAAGAAGGCATGAGGGAACACCAATTCACCTGAGCCATGATTTTTAGAGCTGCAGGAGCTCATCAGTCCTCTTCTGGGTTCCTATCTCAGAGAAGCACAAAATCTCGAAAAGGCAGAGCTGGGCAGGAGAAAACAAGAAATATGAGAGTAGGCTTTTTGAAAGAAACCAAATGATTAAGAAAGAATTATCTTTGTTGCCCTCTTCCTGACTTTTGTTCTCACCTCCAACCCTAAAATATACACTAAGCAGGGAGACCAGCGAGAGTATAAAAGATACATAGGTGGTAGCCCTTAGCCCAATCTCAATGCTCTCCATATACCAAAAAATAAATACATAAATATAGCAACTTCTCTACCATTTCTGAAGTGAAACTTATAGATCACATGACACATCTACATACATTATGCCGAAAGTAAATTAAGATAATGAGCAACGGTTATATTTCAATATATTAGTCATCATACACAACTACCTTAGAAGGCATAAATAAATCATTAAATGCTTACAACTACTTATAATGAATAAATTTAGACTTATAAAATGACAATATTTAACTAAATATTGCTGATACCTTTCCTATGTGTATAGAATCAACGGAAATATATTATCTCCAAATGGAGATTGTTGTTAAGTATTTGACATTGGCAAATCAAATATCAGAAGTGGTGTTGTGGGATTCTGGAAAGATGGAGGTGTAAATAGACCATGGTTCTGGCGGGACTTCATCTTACGTACTTTGTATGTGTTATCAGGAGGGACCAGTCCCTGGAGAAGGACATCATCCTTGGTAAAGTAGAGGGTCAGCGAAAAAGAGGAAGACCCTCAACAAGATGGATTCACACATTGGCTGCAACAGTGGGCTCAAGCATAACAACGATTGTGAGGATGGCGCAGGACCAGGCAGTGTTTCGTTCTGTTGTACATAGGGTCGCTATGAGTCGGAATGACTCTACGGCACCTAACAACAACAGTTACAAAACAAAATTAATTCAAAATGAAAAGAAATACCTAAGAACCAAAAGCAAAAGGAAACAAACTTATCTGTGTATAAGCTCGGCAGCTTAAATACATCAAGGAAGTGATTATTTCAAGGGACTTTAAAATACAGTAATTTGGCACGGAGAGGCATTGATAGTTCAGCAGTAGAATTCTTGACTCCTTGTGGAAGACCTGGCTATGATTCCTAGCCAATACACCTCATGTGCAGCCACCACCCATCTGTCAGTGGTAGACTGTGTGTTGCTATGATGCTGAACAGGTTTTGGCAGAGATTCCAGACTAAGAGGGACTGGGAAGAAAGGCCTGGTGATCTTTTTCCAAAAATCAGCCAATGACAACCCTGTGGACTACAATGGTCTGATCCATAGCCAATCATGGGGATGGTGTAGTGTTTTATTCTTTTGTGCATGGGGTCACCATGGGTCAGGGGTCAACTCAATGATGGCAGCTAATAACAATTTGACAAGAGACACCTAGTGTGATATCTGAAACTATTATAGATATACATATATTAATGAGAATAAAGCAAGTAGGCAATTATCTTAATATTAGGAATGAAGATTTTCAGAGTACAAAAACAGAATACAAATATAAAATCAAAGACATTAAGAAAAACTCTATAATCTTTCAATTCAATTGCAAATATCAGTATAAACTCAGGTTTTATTTTTCTCCTTCAAAAAAAAAAAAGTGTTTAACCAGCTCTGTAAAGGCATATAAGCAATGAAAACCAGGAGTAATATGAAGTCCTACTACTATGACTATGGCTTCTTAAGTCCACTTCCCACTAAAAGGAACCAGGCTCCACGGAGAGGCGGCTGCTTTCATATTTAAGACAGAAAATGTACAAGATGAGCTTAGAACATCTTGTTATACCAGAAAGTCAGGAATCTACCAAGACTATTGGGATCATGACAAAAGGACTCAAGAGCTAAAGTGGAAGAAGCAAAGAGGTTCCCACTGGCCATAGATGAGACAATCTAAGTATTAATAAAACCAGTAACTGCTATGGATTGAAACATATCAAATATGTTTAAATTCATGAGTTCATAGTGATAATTTCAAAAGTAAAAAAAAAAAACAGGTTAAATGTTGGAAGATGCTGGAAAATGAGAGAAAAATCAAGCTTTTAATGAAGACACTGATGAAAGGTTGACTCCTTTTATAGAAGCATTCCAGTTAATAAATGCAGAAGAAATGAGAGAATTAGAATATTATTTTGTAGCCCCTGACAAAATAAAGGATTTAGGTAAAGATGATCAACGGGTGCCACCAAACCAAACCCACTGCCACTGAGTTGATTCCAACTCATACCAACTCTATAGTACAAGGTAGAACTGCCCCATAGGGTTTCCAAGGCTGTAAATCTTTAAGGAAGCAGACTGCCACATCTTTCTCCTGTCAATGGGTGGTAGTACCACATAAAAAGAAACAACCAAACATTATGTGATTTACAGAGGTACAAACCACCATGTAGGAAGGATTAATGCAAAACAAACAAACAAAATCTGGAACCTGATCAAACCTCTAAAATTAAATGGTTAAGCATTCAGCTGCTAACAGAAAGGTTGGTAGTTTGAGTCCACCCAGAAGCACCTTGGAAGAAAGGCCTGGTGATCTACTGCTAAAAAATCAGCCACTGAAAACCCTATGGAGCACAGTCCTTCTCTGACACACATGGGATCACCAGAGTAGGAGTCAACTCCACAGCAACTGTTTTTTTGTTTGTTTTACAAGAAATACAGGAAGAAAGGAGCATGTTAAATGATACCACAGGTATGCAATCAACAAAACTCATAATGTGGATAACTCTACAAGAAAATTCTGTTTCTATAACAAATAAACTGTAAGAAAAGAAAAAGGGTAAGTGGAAGAACCTATAGATTAAAGATAGATTTAAGAAACATTACCCGTTGATGTCGAGTCAATTCTGGTCTGACTCATAGCGGCCCTATAGGACAGAGTAGAACTGCCCCATAGGGTTTCCAAGGAGTGGCTGGTGGATTTGAACTGCCGACCATCACTCTATTAAAATAAACAGACATAGTTTGGATGTTGATTCTAACAAATCCTAAAAAAATATTTATGGACAATGGAGGCAATTTGAACGACTGGCTATTTCATGATGCTAAGAGAGTATTGAGCTTTTTGTCTGTTTGTTCTTTAGCAGTGATGACATTGTGGTTATGCTTTTTTTAAAAAAAAATAGAAAGTTCTTATACTTTAGAGATACACATTAAAATACTTATGGATGAAGTTGCATATCTTGGATTTACTCCGAAATAATACATTGGGTATAGAGTGCTACCTTTTAATTAAGAATGGAAAGAACAAAAAAGACATACATACACACATACATACAAATACACACACATAAACATATGTATCATTTAAAAGGAAAATACAAGAATAAACAAAGAAGAAGTATGTAGTTTTCTATAGAAGGAAGAAGGAAATGGGGCGGAGGGGATAGGAATGTATGCTCGACTTCTCTGAACGCACCTTGTTATGTAGTTTTGATTTTGGAACCATGTAAATGTTTTATGTAATTTTATAACAAAATTAAATCAAAGCCGGAGAAAAACAATCCCTAGAAGTGGAAAGCACAATGAAACAAATGAGCCTGTGTTTGAAGCTGGTGGCTTAACTGCATGACAGGTGTTATTTTGGGTGACTCTGTTATTGTTGTTAGCTGCCATCAAGTCTACTCTGACTCCTGCAGTCCTGTGTCATCCGCACGATTGCCAGCATGTTCTCGAGTCCATCGTTGTGGACATTGTGCCAATCCATCTTACTAAAGGTCTCCCATACCCTCGCTGGCCCTCTATTTTACCAAACATGATGTCCTCCTTCAGCGACTGATCCCTCCTGATGATGAGCCCAAAGCAAGTGGGCTGGACAGTGTTCTGTTGTGATCTATAAGGTTTTCACTGGCTAATTTTCAGATGTAGATCCCCAGACCTTTCTTTTAAGTCTGTGTTAGTCTGGAAGCTCCACTGAAACCTGTCCACTATGGGTGACCTTGCTGTATTTGAAATGCTGGTGACATAGCTTCCAGCATCATAGCAACACGCAAGCCACCACGGTACAACTATCTGACGGACGAATGGTGGTAGGTGGTTTAAAACACAGTAATTTGATTACAGATCCCTAGTGAATTATACCTTGTTGACCAAAAGAACCTCAAGAAGTAGTATTGACTATTTTCTTTATTCGTATGGTTAATAAAAAGACTAGTATTATTACCTCAAAACTCCTTTTCTTTCTCTCAGTTAATGAAAAAGAAGGCAGAAAAGAAGAAAAGATGAACGAAGAATGGATGTGGCATATATAAAACAAAAGCAAAATGACAGATTTGAAGCGAATCATATCAATAATCACACGAAATATAAATAGTCTAAATACTCAATCAAAACACAGAGATTGTCAAATTCGATAAAAATGCAACATCCAACTATATGCTGCCTACAAGAAACACACTTTAAATATCAGAACACAAATAGGTTAAAAATAAAAGGATAGAAAAAGATATACATGCTAACATTAATAAAAAGAAAGCTGAAGTGGTTACATAAAATATTAGGCAAAGTAGATGTTCAAGGGAAAGACTATTACCAGAAATATAGAAAATCATTTCATAATAATAAAAGGATTGGTTCACATAATCTAAAACATTTATGCACCTAATAATAGAGCTTCAAAATATATGAAGTAGAAAATGATAGAAACAGCAAAGAGAAATAGATAAATCCACAATTATAGCTGGAGATATCAATACCCTCTCTCAATAACTGATAAAACAAGTAGATAGAAAGTCAGTAAGGATACAGAAATTTTAAACAGCACTATCAGGGTTGCATCCTTTCACCATACTTATTCAATCTGTATGCTGAGCAAATAATCTGAGAAGCTGGACTATATGAAGAATATCACATCAGGATTATTGGAAGACTCATTAACAACCTTTGATATGCAGATGACACAAGCTTGCTTGCTGAAAGTGAAGAGGACTTGAAGCACTTACTATGAAGATCAAAGACTACAGCCCTCAGTATGGATTACACCTCAATATAAAGGAAACAAAGATCCTCACAACTGGACCAATAAGCAACATCATGATAAACAGAGAAAAGACTGACGTAGAGGATTTCATTTTACTTGGATCCATAATTACGCCATGGAAGTAGCAGTCAGGAAATCAAACAACGCATTGCACGGGGCAAATCAGCTGCAAAAGACCTCTTTAAAGTGTTAAAAGGCAAAGATGTCACTTTGAGGACTAAGGTGCACCTGACCCAAGCTATGGTGTTTTCAGTCACCTCCTATGCATGTGAAAACTGAACAGTGAATAAGGAAGACCAAAGAAGAATTGATGTCTTTGAGTTATGGTGTTATCGAAGAATACTGAATATACCATGAGCTGCTAGGAGAATGAACAAACCTGTCTTGAAGAAATACAGCCAGAATGCTCCTTGGAAGCGAGGATGGCGAAACTTTGTCGCACATACTTTGGACATGTTATGAGGAGGGACCAGTCCCTGGAGAAGGACATCATGCTTGGTAAAGTAGACGGTCAGCAAAAAAGAGGAAGACCCTCAATGAGATGGATTGACAAAGTGGCTGCAACAATGGGCTCAAACAGAGCAACAACTGTGAATATGGCGCAGGACTGGGCAGTGTTTCATTCTGTTGTATGTAGGGTTGCTCTGAGTTGGAACTGACTCGCTGGCGTTTAACAACAACAATATCCACCTACTTGACCTAGTTGATATTTATGGAACAGTCCCCCCAACAACAGCAAAATACACATTCTTTTCAAGTACATACAGATAATTTACTAAGATAGACCACATTCTGGGCCATAAAACAAATCTCAATAAATTTAAAAGGATTCAATTCATACAGGTGTATTCTCTGAATACAATGAAATTAAATTAAAAATCAATAACAAAAAGATCTCTGGAAGATCCCCAAAATAACACACATCTAAATAACGCCAGTCAAAACACAAATCAAAAGGCAAATTAGAAAGGATTTTGAACTGAAGTCAGAATAAGTGAAACAAGATTGGCAAATGATAACTTTTGAAGCTGGGCATATGAAGGTTCACTATATTTATGTTTACATTTGAAATTTCAATAAAAAGCTAAAAAACAGAATGCTGTCACATCAGAAACAATAGAACAGAACTCTCCTTTTTAAACCCATGAATCTCAAATCCATCCTTCCTCAATTCAACTGCTATTTGAAAGGATCTGTCACAACTACACGTTTTTCTTGCTCCCAGCCTACAAAAAAAAAAAAAAAAAAAATGCCTTGCCTCTGCATCATTTGAGAAAGCTTAGGTGGGAAATTTCAAAAGCTAAACAAAGATTCCTATGTCCTGAAAAGCAAAGGCACTTCAGTGAACAAAGAGGAAACACCTATTCACCTTGGACTTTGCTTCTGAATGTGTGACAGCCATTCTTTCTTCCTCTGGGCTCTACTCTCAGAGAAAGAAAATGAAATCATAGGATACTAGGCCTTTCTTGGCACATACTCTAAATTAGAACACATCTTCTTCCTCCACTCCTACAACATATGCCTCATTTAACATAGAGGAAAGTCAGAAGGAACAGTCCCGTACCTTCTGTACCAGAAAGAAGGGCCAAGGTCACAGCTGTCTTAGGCTAGAGTCTATTTCTGGATTCAAGACATCCACTGGAGATAGAGCCCTGAAGTGGAGTGGTTCTGAAGTGTGTGGCTGGCTCCTACAGCACTCCCTCCAGAAGTATTCCCATTCCTGGGACTACATTACATTTCCAAGTGGCCTGTCTTGAAGATGCTATCAATCCTAAAATTCTCATCTGAAGACGTGGTCTGTGTCTTGGAAATAACTCCTATTCTTCATTCAGGGGCTCAAATTTCTGACTTCTTTCCTTCCAGCCATATCTCTACATCCAAGCCCCTAAAGCCTGTAAGGTGAGAAGGCAGGAGGAAACATTAGGGAACGTACAGCTACAGTCACAGGGTGAACTGAGGATGGATACGGAAATGAAGCAACACAGGGCATGGGTAAATGGGGGGATGGCGGCGGGGGGAATGGCGAGGGTTAGCCACTGTGGTCAAAACAGGAAGAATTCAAGTCCTTCAAAGGAGTACGCAGCCACATGGGACTCATGATCCACAGACAGACTCAGCCCTAGAATGAACTCTAAAAATACCAAATTGAAAGTTTACCTCTGTACCGTAAGGTCACAGAGTATAAAAAGTTATATAAATGACCACACAAAGTCACACACAATCACATTTCCACAGTCACAAAGTCGGAGTCACAATCGCCGAGTTAATGCTACACTGTCAGATCATCCAATCATATACAGGATATACACAGTCACACAACCACTTCCAAGTACCCTGTCAGGGCCACAAAAGGCCACAAACACCGTTTCACGGCGGCACTTTTACGCACTTCACACAGTCACAAGCAAACTCCAGTCATGAAAACGACACACACAATCCCAAGTCACACAAAAACCCCAGCCATATCATGGCACACGCACAGACAAACCAGCCAAGTACCAGGTCAAGGAAACAGTCACAAACACCCTGTCACAGCAGCATGCACCTCAAAGTCATAGGCAAAACTCCAATCATACCTACAATACCAGTCACATATATAACGTCCGAGCGACAGGAGCACATTCAAACAGCACTGTTAACACACCTCACGAACAAACCCCAGTCAAACACGCGGTACACACAATCACACAGGCACACAGCACACCCAAGCAGCCGATCAGGTAACCACAGAGTCACAAACACCCTGTAACAGCAGTAGTGAACAAACCACACTGACATAAACGCTCGCACACAAACCCACAGGCGCACACGCCCCGTCGCCCCGCACAGTCCGTGAGACCAGGCAGGCTGTCTCACACACAAAACCACACCAGACGCGGCCGCACATGCAATCCCGGGGATCCTTCCCTCCGCGCGTCTCCGCCCGGGCACTCCAGACACCCTCACCTCAACGGAGGGTGCAGTTCAGGCTCCAGCATCCGGCGCCTAGCGTCCGAGCCCGACTCCGGGTCCGCCAGTCCCGCGGGTTGCTGAGCCAAGCTGCTCCACAGAGGCGGCCCTCTCCACAAGCGAGGTCCCCAAATCTCGCGAATAAACGGAAATGAAGCCGCGCTCCTTGTCTGGTAGCTCTGGGAAAAGTAATCCAACGCCTGGAAGGCCGTGGCGGACGCCAGGATGCTGGGACGCCCAGTCACTTACCCTCGCTCGCCCTAGCCCCTCCGCCCGGCGGCTCCAACCCTCCGGCCCCAGCGACCGCGCCCCGCAGGCTTCTGGGAGGGCCGGCCCGCGCTCAGTGCGCAGGCGTCGGGTGCCAGCGGCTCGCGCGGCAGGACCTGAGGCGGCTCGGGGTGAGTCGCCTCAGGGTCTCGCCAGGATCCGGAGGAAGTGAGACCCATAGGCTGGGAAGGCGTGGGAGGGGACCGAGGGTGAGGGACAACGAAGGATGTTGTCGGGCGGACTGGGAATCTCAGTGCTCGAGTGTGTGCCTGTATTTCTGTGTACGTTCCTTCATGCTGTCGGGTATAAGATGATTTTTACTTGGAGCCGCATAGGAATGGGATTTTAGGACTATGGGATTGTCTGACAGAGCAAGGGGCCTCTGCTATTGTGGTTGGTTTGTGAAGGATACTTACCAAAACAAAAAACAAAAAAAACCCGTTGCCGTCCAGTCGATTCCGACTCATAGAGACCCTATCGGGCAGGGTGGAACTACCCCTAAAAAGTTTCCAGGGAGCGCAGGGTGGATGCAAACTGCCGACTTTTTGGTTAGCACTATGCCACCAGGGTTTCGGAAGGATCCTTGACTGTATGTATATGTGGTTTTGTGTCCATAATTGAGTGTGGTTGCGTGACTTTGTGGTGATCTGTGCTTTCCTTGTGGCTGTATTTCAGGGTGTGCTGGGCGTTCCCACCAGTAAATGAGCCTGTGTTGCATGATCATGTGTGACTGTGGAAAAAGATGGTTAAGTTTCTTTTCTTGAACATTAATTTGATGATCTGGAGGGAGAGAGAAAGGTAGTCAATTTACCTGGCAAAGAATTTAGACATGATTTTTCTATTGGATCAAATATTTGTATTATGGAGAAGAATGCAAAATCATTGTAATTTTTTTTTTTTTTTTTTTTTAAGAAAGACGATTTCAAAGCCAGTTCCCCCAAAAGTAAGCATTCATTCTCTTCTCCTGTTAGGGGGATGTTCGGGGTAAGAGGCTGTGGATTAAATAGCTTTATACTTGGAGAAAGGAGCCCTGGTGGCGCAATGGTTAAAAGCTAGGCTGCTCACCAGAAGGTCTGTTAGAACCCACCAACACTCTGCTCAGCCAGGGAAAAGACCTGGCGATCTGTTTCCATAAAGATTACAACCTAGGAAACCCTGTGAGGCAGTTCCACTCTATCATATAGGGTTGCCATGAGTCAGCATCTACTGACAGCACACAGCATACATGGAGAAGAAAGAGTGAATTATAGCAGAGCCCAACGTTTCCTAAATTCTAGGTCTGACACATGTCCCCATTTTCTGATGAGCAACCCTTAGCTCACGGAGAAACGACCTTAAGGCTGGATTGCCTGGACTTGTCTTCACTTCCTTCAAGGCTGTGTGGCCTTTTATTTGTTTATTTTAATATTCAGAAACTTGTGAACTTGCAGCACACAGGAGATAGAGTTATAATTTCATGAATCTTCCAAGGGAAAAAAGAAATAATAAAACCTACTCTGACTTTCAGGACTGTATACCGAGTACTTTTATGTTCTCCCAGTAATACAACTGAAGTAGCAACTTTGGTGACCAGGATCTTGAGTGAATGAACCTGTGTGCATGATTGGGTATAAAAAAAAAACCCAAACCTGATGCCATCAAGTAAATTCTGATTCACAGTGACCCTGTAGGACAGAGTAGAACTGCCCCATAGGGTTTCCAAAGAGTGGCTGGTGGATTCAGATTCGAACTGCTAACCTTTTGGTTAGCAGCCGAGTTCTTAACCACTGTACCACCAGGGCTCCATGATTGCGTATGGCTGTATGAAATGAAGATGATCAAGTGTCACTGACTTAGGATGAGCCAAGTAGAGCAAGAATTTTGCTGTTGTTTCTCTTTATTGTTGTAAAATATATATTACAAAATACCATTTTAACCAATTTTTAGTATACAAATCACTGACTAATTACATTCACCATGTAGTGCAACGATCGCCGCTGTTTCCAAAAGTTTTGCATCACCCCAGACAGAAAGTCAGTATCCCTTTGTCATGGATTGAATTGTCCCCCCAAAATATGTGTCAACTTGGCTAGGCCATGATTCCCCATGTTGTGTGGTTGTCTTCTATTTTGTGATTGATGTAATTTTCCTATGTGTTGTAAATCCTGATCTCTGCCTGTGGTTAATGAGGCAAGATTAGATTATGTTAAAGAGGAATAGGGTGGGATGTAACACCCTTACTCAGGTCACATCCCTGATCCGATGTAAAGCGAGTTTCCCTGGGCTATGGCCTGCGTCATCTTTTACCTTACAAGAGATGAAAGGAAAGCGAGCAGAAAGTGGGGGACCTTATACCACCAAGAAACAAGAGCCAGGAGAATAGCATGTCCTTTGGACCTGGGGTCCATGTGCTGAGAAGCTCCTCCACCAGGGGAAGATTGATGACAAGGACCTTCCTCCAGAGCTGACAGAGAGAGAAAGCCTTCTCTGCAGCTGACACCCTGAATTTGGACTTGTGAAAGAATAAATTTCTCTTTATTAAAGCCATCCACTTGTGGTATTTCTGTTACAGCAGCACTAGATGACAAAGACATGCTTGAAGCAGTAACTCCCCACCTTAACCTTCCTCTAGCCCCTGGTAACCATGCATAAAATTTTGTCTATTCATTTGCCTATTCGAGATATTTAGTATAAGTAGGATCATACAATATTTGACCTTTGGTGTCTGACTTATTTTACATAACATAATATTTTCAAGGGTCATCCATGTGGTAGCATGTATCAGAACTCCATTGCTCTTGATGGTTGAATAATATACCATTGTATGTATATGCCACAGTTTGTTTATCCATTCATCTGTTGATGGACATTTGGGTTGTTTCCACCTTTTGGCTATTGTGAATAATGCTTCAATGAACATTGGTACACAAGTATCAGTTTGAGTCTCTGCTTTCAATTATTTTGGGTATATACCTAGGAGTGGATTTACTGTGTCATATAGTTATTTTATGTTTAACTTTTTAAGGAACTGTCCAATTGTTTTCCACAGTGGCTGCACCATTTTACATTCCCACCAGCAATGAATGAGGGTTCCATATCCTCTTCAACACTTGTTATTTTCCATTTTCTGATAATACCCATCCTAGTGAGTGCTGCAAACAGTTAACATGCTCGGCTGCTAACCAGAATTTTGGAGGTTCAAGTCCACCTAGAGGCACCTCAGAAGAAAGGCCTGGCAATCTACTTCTGAAAAAAATCAGCCATTGAAAACCCTGTGGAGCACAGTTCTACTCTGAAACACATGGGGTCTCCATGGGTTGGTGTCAGCTCAGTGACAACTGGCTTACTAGGTGTAAAATGGTATCTCATTGTGGTTTTGATCTGTAGAGTGGGTTTTATTTTTTAAAGATGACATGCTGGTTTGAAGTTGGACAGCATGCAGTGATGTCAAGTCACATCTGTATGAGTCTGGGTTATCTCCTTTGGCTTGTAAATAGTTGTGATGATAAAAATGTATGTATAAATTTTTGTATGGGAAAAACAAGTTGTGATGAATGCTTACAAGAAAAAGTAGACTATTGTTTAAAAGTGAAAAACCGGAATTGTTAACCTGTGCAGTGTGATGGATTGCTTTTATATGACCTTTCTTGCCATGTTCTTGTAACTCCCACCAAATGACTGGCTGGGACTGTGCAAATAAGGTGCTTGTGTGGCCCACCAAGGGGATTAGACAGCTTGCTAATAATGCAAATAAGGTGCATGGCACCCTTGTGGGAGTGGGACCATGCAAATAAGGTGTATGGAGCCCTAACAAGGGGATTGGTCAGTTTTGCCATCCTGCTAGGCTTAAATGAGCCATCCCAGAGGCAGACGGGGGACCTCACTACCAAGAAGAAAAGACAGGAGCAGAGTGCATCCTTTGGACCTGGGATCACTGCACTCAGAACCTCTTAGACCCAGGAGACAGAGAGAGAGAGCTGTAACACCAAAGATGGCAAGAAGCAGCAGCAGAGAAACGGCGGCAGCAGAACCAGGAGACCAGTGCTAAGTGGCACGGTGGGCTTCCTGGCCCTCAGAGCAAGGCGGTTATAGTGAGTGTGTGCTAGGAGTGGAGCATGTCCTTTGGACCCTGCATTGACAGCCTCCTAGACCCAAGAGAAAGAGAGAGAGAAAGCTGTAACACCGGAGACGGCGAGAAGCAGTGACAGAGAAACAGTGGCAGCAGAGGCACCAGAACCAGGAGACCAGCAGCAGACGGCACAGTGGGTTTTCCAGCCCATGGAAAGAGAGTGCTGAGCACCTTCGGGCAGGAGGCTTGCTGGTGGAGTGGGGTGCCTCTGGGCACTTGGCAGAGCTAGGCTTGTAGGCCAAAGGAAGAATCTGCTCAAGAGTAAGCTGAAGACATAGCACTTCATCACTAAATACTTCACGATGTATCTCTGAAGAAAAAAAGTCGTTCTCCTGCATAACCTCAATACTATCAATACACATAAGAAATTTAACATTTAGTCACAATGTTCTCTAAAATACATTCCATATGCAAATTTCCCCAATTGTTCACCAAATGTCCTATATGGCTGTTTTTAAAATTGATCCAGGATCTCTAAGTCACCCATTGCATTGGGTAGTCATATCTTTTTAGTTTCTTTAATCTAGAAAAATATTCCCCTGCCTATTTTTGTCTTTCATGGTGACATTTTTGAAGAGTTGTAGAGTCTAGAACACTGATATTGTAGAATGAAAAACATTCTGAAATTGTTTGATTGCTTTGTCATGATTAAAACCAAATCAAAACAAACCTGTTGCCGTGGTGTAAAAATGGCATGGGGGCATTGTCTGACCACCTCTAACTTCACAAGGGCAAAGGAGAAGGAAGATCAACAGCCCAAGGCTGATTCCTGTGAGGCAGAGGTCAGACATGCCTCCATCATCCAACCTTTTTACCAACTCTGTCACCAGCTGTCCCCTCCACAGCACTCTGTATTTCTTTGCTGAGTTTGATAATTCATTGCAATGGCCACAGAGAACTCACAATAGTCACAGTTAATGGGCTTATTAGGGAAGTAACAGTTTACAACTCAGGTTCAGGAATGCTAAGGATATAGTTCTTCCATCAGGACACCCTCTTCTCAGCTGTTCCCACAGGCACACATCCCTCTGGACCATCGGCCTCTGCCCTGCTCGGGCAAGTGTTACAAAGCTCTTTTAGTTCTGCCAGTAAGTGCCCAGAGACACCCTACTCTGCTAGTAAGCCTTGGCCCTAAGGTGCTCAGCTCTAGCTCTGTGGGTCGGCAAACCTAGCTGCAAGTGCCCAGAGGCACCCTACTCCGCCAGCAAGCCTTCTGCCCAGAGGTACTCAGCTTTCTCGCTCTGTGGGCTGGGAAGCCCACTATGGCATCTCCTGCCAGTCTCTTCTGCAGGTCTCTCCTGCCGCCATTTCTCTGCCACCATGTCTCACCATCTTCAGTGTTACAGCTCTCTCTCTCTGTCTCCTTGTTCCAGGAGCTTCTCAGTGCAGGTATCCCGGCTCCAAATGACGTGTACCACTCCTAGCTCTTCTTTCTTGATTGTGGTGAGATCCTTTCCTTCCACCTCTGGGATGGCTCATTTTAAGCCTAGGAGAATGACAAAACTGAACAATCCCTTCATTAGGGTTCCAGATGCCTTATTTGTATAGCCCCACCCACTCATTTGGTAGGAGTTACAAAACCTGTGGCTGGGAGGGCCATATTAAGTAATTCATTGCACTGCATATGGAGTTGATTCTGACTCACAGTAACCCCATTTGTTTCACAGAGTAGAACTGTCCATAGGGTGTTCTTGGCTATAATCTTGAAGCAGATTGCCAGACCTGTCTTCCACAGTGCCACTGGGTAGATTCGAACTGCCAACCTTTATGTTAGTAGTTGAGTGCAAACCATTTGCACCACCAAGAACCTTGTTATGATTAAGTTCAGCTTAAATATATTTAGCAACAATAGTATAGATGGTAGTGTGCTCTTTCTATTGTATCATATCAAGAAGCACATAATTTCAGTTTGATCCATTATTAGTGATACAAAATTTGATCACTTTCGTTCAAGTGATGTGTACACCTGTTGTATTTTTGTGGTAAAAGATACCTTTCTTGTAGTTAAGAAATAATCTGATGGAGATACTTTGAGACTATTTTACATATCGTTTTTTACTTAATGGTTTAATATCAATTGCTGATCCTTGCCTAAATCAGTTATTAAATAAGGGGCTGCAGAATTGTGATTTAGAAAAATTTGAAAGCCTCTAGTACACCAACACTGTCATCTTTATTTGTCTATTATTCATAAAAACATTTATGAGATATATTATGTGCATAGTATCCTAGGCACAATAGAATTTTTTCTTCTTTTTAAAAATAATTTATTTGTTGTTGAAAATATACACAGCAGAACATACAGCGATTCAACAATTTCTACATCTACAATTGAGTGACATTGATTACAGTCTTAAGTTATGCAACCATTCTCATGCTCCTTTTTCAAGTTATTTATCTGCCATTAACATAAACTCAGTGCCCTCTAAGCTTCCCATCTAACCTTTCCAGTTGCTGTTGTCAATTTGATCCCATATAGATAGTTATTTAAAAGTACACAATGCTCCAGGCAGGCATTCTTTACTAATTAAGCTAAACTATTGTTTGGTTTAAAGAAGACTTCAGGGGATATTTTTGGCTTAAGGTTTAAAGATTATCTCAGGGCAGTAGTTTCAGGGATTCATCCAGCCTCCATGGCTCCAGAAAGTCTGGAGTCCCTGAGCATTTGAAATTGTTTCACATTTCCTCCCTTTTGATGAGGATTCTTCTATAGAATTTTTTATCAAGACGTTCAGTAATTGTAGCTGGGCACCATCCAGTTCTTCTGATCCCATGGCAAAGAGGGTAGTTGTTCATGGAATCAGCCATGTATTCTATTTACTCCTCCTATTTCTGACTCCTTTTCCTCTGTTGCTTCAGGACAATAGAGACCAATTATTGTACCTTGGATGGAAGCTTGCAAGCTTTTAAGACCCCAAGCACTATACGGTGAACTAGGAGGTAGAACAGAAGCACTGAACACAATATTAGGCCAATTCATTGGGATACCCCATAAAACTATGACACTAAACCTCAAGACCATGAAACCAAATCCCATGCTGTGTTTGTAGTACATAAGCAGCGTTAGCAGCTGCTTTTTTGTTGTTGGAAATAATATATATCACGCATTTGCCAAATCAACTTTTTACAAGTGTACAACTTACTGCAATCACATTCATCAGCTGCGTAACCCTTACACTTAATCAGTGCAAATTTTCCATACCATAAACAGAAACTCAGTACTCCATAAGCAATAACTCCCACTTGCCTCCTCCTTTCTGATTTGGGTACTTTTAATTTCTTTTGCTTGTCTTCTTGTTTTGGCTAGGACTTCTAGTTCAATATTGAATACTAGTGACAAGAGCAGGCACCCTTGTCTTGTTCCTGATTTCAAGGGGAAAGCTCTCAATCTTTCTCCTTTAAATAATGTTGGCTTTTGGTTTTTCATATGTGCCCTTAATCATACTGAGGAACTTGCCTTGTATTCCAGTCTTGTTGAGGTTTTTCATCAAGAAAGGGTATTGGATTTTATCAAATGCCTTTGCTGCATCCATAGAGAAGATTATGTGGTTCTTTTCATTTGTTCTATTGATGTGAGTATTACATCAATTGATTTTCTAATGTTGAACCGTCTCTGTATTCCTAGAATAAATCCCATTTAGTCATGGTGTATGACTCTTAATATGCCGTTGGATTCTGTTTGCTAGTATTTTGTTGAGGATGTTTGCATCTGTAGTCATAAGATCTATTGGCCTGTAGTTTACTTGGGGCTTCTTCTTCTTGTTTTGCTATCAGGGTTATGTTTGCTTCATAGAATGAATTATGGAGTATGCCTTCCTTCTCTATCTTTTGGAAGAGCTTAAATAGGGCTGGTGTCAATTCTTCCCTGAATATTTTGTAGAATTCCCCAGTGAAGTCATCTGGTTCAGGACTGTTTTTGGGGGAAAGTTTTTGATGACTTATTCGATCTCATCACTTGTTATGGGTCTCTTGAGATTTTCTATTTCCTCTTGAGTCAGTTTGGGTAGGTTGTATGCTTCTTAGAATTTGTCAATTTAATCTACGTTATCCAGTTTGTTGCCATACAGTTGTTTATAGCAGTCTGTCATAATTCTTTGTATTTCTTTTGGGTCAGTTGTAATGTCTCCATTGTCATTTCTTATTTGGTTAATTACATCTTTTCTCATATTTTCTTTGTTTAGCTAAAGGTTTGACAATTTTATTGATCTCTTCAAGGAAACAATTTCTGGTTTTGTCGATTCTCTCTATTGTTTTTCTGTTTTTTATTTCATTTTTTTTTTCTGCTCCGATCTTTGTTATTTCCTTTCTTCTTGTAGGTTTAGGCATAGTTTGCTGTTTCTAGTTCCTCAAGCTGTAGAGTTAGTCGGTTGATTTGAGATCTTTATTCTTTGTTCATGTAAGGCATTTATTGCTATAAATTTCCCTCTGAGTACTGCCTTTGCAGCATCCTGTAAGTTTTGGCATATTGTAATTTCATTTTCATTTGACTCTAAGTAATTTGTGAAGTCTCTTCTGATTTCTTCCTTGCCCCATTGGTAGTGTGTTGTTTAATTTCCATGTGTTTGTGTACTTTCTACTTTTATTTCTGTCATTGATTTCTAGTTTCACTCCATTGTGATCAGAGAAAATACTTTGTATGATTTCAGTCTTTTTAAATTTTTCAAGACTTGTGATCGAATATGTGGTCTATCCTACAGAATGATTCATGTGCACTGAAGTAGAATGTGTGTTGTGCTGTTGTTAGGTGAAGTGTTCTATATAAGTCTGTTAAGTCTAGTTGGTTTATAGTGTCATTCAAGTCCTCTATGTCCTTGTTGATCGAGAATTCTCTCTAGATGTTCTGTCCAATATTGAAAGTGGTGTATTGTAGTTTCCAACTATTACTGAAGTGCTGTCTGTTTTCTTCTTTAATCCTATCAGTGTTTGTTTTATACATTTAAATGCTCCAATATTGGGTGCATATATATTTATGCTTGTTCAGTCTTCTTGATGACTTGACCCTTTTATCACTATATAGTGTCCCTGTTTATCTCTTCTAACAGATTTTGTCTTAAAGTCTACTTTGTCTGATACTAAGATCTATACCCCAGTTCTCTTTTGGTTCTTATTTGCATGGACTATTGTTTCTATCCTCTCACTTTTAACCTATTTGTGTCCTTGGGTATAAGATGTGTATCTTGAAAACAGCATATAGGTGGATAATTTTTGTAATCCATTCTGCCACTCTCTGCCTTTTGACGTGATCATTTAGGCCATTCACATTCCCTGTACATCTAAGAAAGGACTTACATGTGCCATTTTTAAATTTGTTTTTGTATTCCTTAAGCCTTCTTTGTCTTCTTCCTTTATTACTGCCTGCTTTAGTGTTTTGTTGATTTATTGAAGTGAGCCATTTTGGTTCCCTTCTTCTTTCCTTTTATGTATGTTTTTAGATATTTTATCAGTGGTTAACATTAAAATTACATTCAACGTCTTGCATTTATAACATCCTAGGACAAGTTAATACCAACTTAACTTCAGTAACATTCCCAAAGTCTATACCTGTACCATTCCTCCTCTTCCCCATTTTGTTGTTGCTATCACTGATTGCATCTTTATCTTTTACGTGCCCTGTAACATAATTTTATTCTTACTTTTTTTATACTTTTGTCATTAAATAGCATGACGGACAAAACAATTAGAATTTTCAAGCATGAATACTTTATTACTAGTCCTTATACTTGCCCGTGCAATTACCTTTACTAGAGATCTTTCTTTTTATGTATGACTTTGAATTACTTTCTAGTGTCTTTCCCATCTATAGGACTTCCATTAGCATTTTTTGTAGGGCTGGTCTGGTGGATATGAACTCTCAGCTTTTGTTTGTCTGGGAATGTTTTAATTTCACCCTCATTCTTGAATGTTTTGCTGGATATAGTATTCTTGGTTGACAGGTTTTTTTTTCTTTTTATTTCAACACTTTAAGTATATCATTCTATTGCCTTCTGGCCTCCAATGTTTCTGAGGAGAAATTGGCATTTATTCTTATTGGGGATGCTTTATTTGTGACTGTTCACTTCTCTCTTGCTGCTTTCAGGATTCTCTATCTTTACTGTGTGAGAGGCTGATTATGATGTATCTCAGTGTAGATCTCTTTGGGTTTATCCTGTTTGGAGTTCTTTGAGCTTCTTGGATTTGTAGATTCATATCCTTCATCACATTTGGGAAATTTTCTGTCGTTATTTCTTGAAATATTCTTTCCGCCCTTTATCTCTTTCATCTCCTTTTGGAGTTCCCATGATACATATATTAGGTCTCTTGATGTTATCCCATAGTTACATTAAACTGTGCTCAACAGTCTTGTGCCTCCATTCTTGTTGCGTGTCAGCCTTCCTCATTTTGATTAATTTATCCTCTAATTTGCTGAGTCTTCTGCTTGATTAAATCTGTTGTTAAATCCTTCCATTTAAATCCTCATTTTGTTAATTCATTGTTTTCTTTATTACTTTTAGATCTTTGTCTATGTTTTTGTTCTTAGTTCTTTGATTATGGTTAACATTGTGTTATATTCTTCTGTTCATTATTTGGGCTTCACAGTGTTCATTTGGCTGGGCAGTCATCTCTCTTTTTGGTGTGCCTTGTGATTTCTTCATAGTTGTTGGAGCATTGGAATTTTAGAGAGTGTTTGCTCTCTCAGTTCTCCCTAGTATTTGGTATTATTGCCTGTACTACTTTCTGCAAGAAACTCTTGGCGAGTAGAGCCTTTGGCCTTTTCTTACCACTTCCTCTCCCTCTCTGTGATAGCTCCTTCTCCCTCCCTGATACATTCAGGATTCAAAAGTTCCAGACATTGGTTTTCAACTCTCAATGTGTCTAAAACACCCCAGAGAACATGCAGTAATCAATTTTTCCACCAGAGGTGAGATATCACACACTAGTCAATCTGTCCAATGATGGGTACAGTCCTGTCTCTGGTTATTACTCCCTCCCCTCCTCTGTTTCTGCAGTCAGTGTTGCTGGGTGTTGCCCTCTGTTTTGCCTGAGGCTTCCTTTCCTGCTCTGGGAGGCCACTTGTATCTGAGGTGACATTCAGGGGAAAAACAGGCTGACTTTCCTCCTGTGGTGGATGAGGAAGCAGTCTCCACTTAAGAGATGCACTTCCTAGCTCCACTGCAGGCTATAGTCTGTATAAGTTCATATCAGTTCAGTAGCCAGCAGTTACCACGTAGAAAAGAGACTGGCACCCTCTGAATGGTCTGCCAGGGAGGTCTGCCTTGTTGTTATCAGAGCCCCACAATTAATATGTTGGCAATGTGTGCATGCTCCAATCAAGGTGCCTGCTTCCTGGCACAGAGCAGCCTCAGTCAGCAGTCCTCAGCGTCAACTGGGGGGGGGGGCACGCATATGAGAAGTGAACTTGAGGAAGATCTGTTCCATTGATTTCAGAGGCCTGAGCTATGGGGTACAAAAGCAGGCAGGCACGCAGAGTGTTGCCTATGAGAACAGGATGCACTGCAAGGGACCTTCTATAGCAATTTGTAGCAGCCTGGCAGAAGATGGTCACTGGGTCGGGGAGGGACTATCACAGTCTGAACAGACTCCAGGGAGATCTGCATTGTTGCCATCAGACCCCCCCCAGACCCCATAGTATGTTGCCTGTGAATGCAGGCTTCACTGAAAGTACCTGCTTCCTAGCACACTGCAGCCTCAGCCAGCAGTCTTCAGTCTATCCCCTGAGTCTAGGAGGTTCTCAGCACAGGGACACTGGGTCTAAATGACGCGCTCCCCTCCAAGCTCCTCTTGATGGTAGGGAGGTCCCCCGACAGCCTCTGTGGGATGGCTGCTTATATAGGCAAGTGGATCAATCCTATTGGGCAGATTTTATGCACGCTGTTTACATAGTAACTGTCCCCTCACTGGACTTAACTGGCCAATCCTTTCGCAAGTGGCTCCATCTATTTGCATAATAACTGGCATTTTCTGCTGGCAGGGACTGGTTTCTTCCCTGGTCAAAAGTAACAAGCTTCTCCAAAGGACTAGGGCAACTGTAACGAGGGCGACTGTAACAACTCCTTGGGGCCCAGGGGAAAAATCCCCCAAGCTGTTCTCTTTTTCTCTCTTTTTCACAGAACCAAGACAAAAGACCACATAAACCCATTTCATCACAGTAAGCATATACGTGTATTGTTGTTGTTAGGTGACGTTGAGTTGGTTCCAACTTGTAACAACCCTATGTACAACAGAATGAAACACTGCCTGGTCCTGCGACATCCACACAATAATTGCCATGTTTGAGCCCATTGTTGTAGCCACTGTGTCAATACATCTCATTAAGGGTCTTCCTCTTTGTTGGAGACACTTTACTCTTTACCAGGTCCTTCTTCCTAGTCTTAGACTGGAATTTCAGCTGAAACCTGTCCACCAAAGGTGACGCTGATGGTATTTGAAATAATAGTGGCAAAGCTTCCAGTATCACAGCAACACACAAGCCACCACAGTATAACAAACTGACAGACAGTGGTGGCTAGGAAGAAAGACTTAGCAGTCTACTTGTGAAAAAATTGACGAGTCAAAATCTTATGAATAACAGCGGAACATTGTCTATATAGTGCCAGAAGATAAGCCCTCAGGTTGGAAGGCACTCAGAATATGACTGGGAAAGAGCTGCCTCCTCAAAGTAGAGTCGTCCTTGATGTGGATGGAGTCAAGCTTTCAGAACCTTCATTTGCTGATTGATGTGGCACTACTCAAGATAAGAAGAAACAGCTGCAAACATCCACTAGTAATAGGAAAGTGGAATGTACAATGTATGAATCTAGAAAAATTGGGAGTCATCAAAAATGAAATGGAACACATAAACATCAATATCCTAGGCTTTAGTGAGCTGAAATGGACTGGTATTGGCCATTTTGAACCAGACAACCACATGGTCTACTATGCTGGGAATGACAAATTGAAGAGGTATGGCATTGCATTCACTGTCAAAAAGAACATTTCAAGATTGATCCTGCAGTACAACGCTGTCAGTGATAGGATAATATCCATAAGCCTACAAGGAAGACCAGTTAGTACGACTGGTATTCAAATTTATGCACCAACCACAAAAGATGAAGAAATTGAAGATTTTTACCAACTTCTGCAGTCTGAAATTGATCGAACATGCCATCAGGATGCACTGATAATTACTGGCGATTGGAATGCCAAAGTTGGAAACAAAGAAGGATTGGTAGTTTGAAAATATGGCCTTGGTGACAGAAACGACACCAGAGATCACATTATAGAATTTTGCAAGCCTGATGACTTCATTACAAATACCTTTTTTCAACAACATAAAGGGCGACTATACACATGGATCTAGCTAGATGGAATACACAGGAATCAAATCCACTACATATGTGGAAAGAGACAGTGGACAATATCACTATCATCAGTCAGAAAAAGGCCAGGGGCTGACTGCAGAACAGACCATCAATTGCATATATGCAAGTTCAAGTTGAAGTGGAAGAAAAGTACAAGTCCACAAGAGCCAAAGTACAACCTTGAGTATATCCCACTTGAATTTAGACACCATCTCAAAAACAGATTTGACCCATTGAACACTAATGACCAAAGACCAGATGAGTTGTTGAATGATGTCAAGGACATCATACGTGAAGAAAGCAAGAGGTCATTAAAAAGACAGGAAAGAAAGAAAAGACAAAAATGGATGTCAGAAGAGACTCTGAAACTTGCTCTTGAACATCGGGTAGGTAAAGCAAAAGGAAGACATGATGAAGTAAAAGAGCTGAACAGACGATTTCAAAGGGCGGCTCGAGAAGACAAAACAAAGTATTATAATGACATGCACAAAGACCTGGAGTTAGAAAACCGAAAGGGAAGAACACAATCAGCATTTCTCAAACTGAAAGAACTGAAGAAGAAATTCAAGCCTTGAGTTGCAATATTGAAGAATTCTACAGGGAAAATATTAAACGACACAAGAAGCATCCAAAGATGGAGGGAATAGAGTCACCATACCAAAAATAATTGGTTGACCTTCAGCCATTTCAGGAGGTAGGATATGATCAGGAACTGATGGTACTGAAGGAGAGGTCCAAGCAGCACTGAAGCCATTGGTGAAAAACAAGGCTCCAGGAGTTGAGGGAATACCAGTTGAGATGTTTCAACAAATGGAAGCAGTGCTGGAAGCACTCACTCATCTATGCCAAGAAATTTGGAAGACAGCTACCTGGCCAGCTGACTGGAAGAGATCCGTATTTGCACCCATTCCAAAGAAAGTTGATCCAACAGAATGTAGAAATTATCAAACAATATCATTAATATCACACACGATTAAAATTTTGCTGAAGAGCATTCAAAAGCTGTTGCAGCAGTATATCGACAGGGAACTGCCAGAAATTCAAGCTGGATTCAGAAGAGGACGTGGAACCGGGGATATCATTGCTGATGTCAGATGGATCATCGCTGAAAGCAGAGAATACCAGAAAGATGTTTACCTGCGTTTT
The DNA here is from genome assembly GCF_000243295.1 of Trichechus manatus latirostris. Lineage (NCBI taxonomy): Eukaryota > Metazoa > Chordata > Mammalia > Sirenia > Trichechidae > Trichechus > Trichechus manatus. Next base: position 148,416 of record NW_004444322.1, read on the forward strand.
ATTTGTTATGCAAAGGCATTCAACTGTGTAGATGATAACAAATTATGTATGACATTGTGAAGAATGGGAATTCCAGAACACTTAATTGTGCTCATAAGGAATCTATATGTAGACCAAGAGGCAGTTGTTCAAACAGAACAAGGGGATACTGTGTGGTTTAAAATCAGGAAAGGTGTGTGTCAGGGTCGTATCCTTTCACCGTACTTATTCAATCTGTATGCTGAGCAAATAATCCAAGAAGCTGGACTATATGAAGAAGAACAGGGCATCAGGATTGGAGGAAGACTCATTAACAACCTGTGATACGCAGATGACATAACCTTACTTGCCGAAAGTGGAAGAGGACTTGAAACACTTACAGATGTAGATCAAAGACCACAGCCTTCAGTATCGATTACACCTCAATATAAAGAAAACAAAAATCCTCACAACTGGACCAGTAAGCAACAACATGATAAAGGGAGAAAATATTGAAGTTACAAAGGATTTCATTTTACTTGGATCCACAATCAACACTCATGGAAGCCGCAGTTGAGAAATGAGATGATGCATTGCATTAGGAAAATCTGCTGCAAAAGACCTCCTTAAAGTGTTAAAAAGCAAAGATGTCACTTTGAGGACTAAGGTGTGCCTGACCCAAACCTTGGTGTTTTTAATTGCCTCATATGCATATGAATGCTGGACAGTGAATAAGGAAGACCAGCAAAGAATTGATGCCTTTTAATTATGGTGTTGGTAAAGATATTGAATATACCATGGACTGCCACATGAACAAATACGTCTTGGAAGAAGTATAGCCAGAATGCTCATTAGAAGTGAGGATGGTGAGACCCCGTCTCACATACTTTGGACACGTTCTCAGTAGGGACCAGTCCCTTGAGGAGGACATCATGCTTGGTAAAGTAGAAGGTCAGCGAAAAAGAGGTAGACCCTCAACGAGATGGATTGCCACAGTGGCTGCAACAGTGGGCTCAAGCATAGCAATGATTGTGACGATGGCACAGGACTGGGCAGTGCTTTGTTCTGTTGTGTATAGGGTTGCTATGAGTTGGAACCAACTTGATGGTACCTAACAGCATTCATCTGTTGATGGATACTTCTTTCAATCTTTTGGCTATTGTGAATAATGCGGCAATGAACGTAGATGCACGAGTATCTGTGCTTTCAATTCTTTTGGGTGTATACCTAAGAGTGGAATTGCTGGGTCATATAGTAGTTCTATGTTTAACTTCTTGATGAACTGGAAAACTGTTTTCCACAGTGACTTCACCATTTTACATTTCCACTAGGTTCCATGAGGTTTCCAGTTTCTCTACATCCTTAACACGTTATTTTCCAATTTTTAGATCTTAGTCATGTTAGTGTGAAATGGTATCTCATTTAGATTTAGATTTTCAAATCGACTCGACAGCAACAGGAATGACTAATAAAAGGAGCCCTGGTTAAGTTCTATCACTGCTAACAGAAAGGATGGTGGTTCAAACCCACCCAGTGGCTCTATGGGAGAGAGACCTGGTGATGTACTCCCATAAAGATTACAGCCTAGAAAACCCTATGGGGACAGTTCTACTCTGTCACATGGGGTGGCTATGAGTAAAAAACGACTCGACAGCTCACAACAGTGACTTATGATGTTGAGCATCTTTTCTTGTGCTTTTTAGCCATTTTTATATCTTTGTTGGAGAAATGTCTGTTACGATAATTGGCCCATTCTTTTTTTTTTATTTTTTATTGTACTTCAGGTGAAGGCTTACAGAACAAATAGTTTCTCATGAAACAGTAGTGCACATATTGTTTTATGACATTGGTTAACAACCCTACAACATGTCAACCCTCTAACTTCTCAA
>NW_004444322.1:158147-195121 GCF_000243295.1 Trichechus manatus latirostris
TCTCTTCATTTGATGTTTTAGGGTTTCAGGATTGTTGTATTCTCTGTTTGGCTTAGTTTTTCGGATCTTTGCTGCGGAGGGTCGGCGTGGTGCTTCTGCTTTGAGCGCCATTTTGCCGGAACCCCTGGCCCATTCTTTGAGTTTACTGTCTTTTTGTTATTGAGTTGTAAGTGTTCTTTAGATATTAAACCTTTACTACATATATGATGTCCAAATATTTTCTCCCATTCTGTAGGCTGTCTTTTCGCTTTCTTGATAATGTCCTTTGATGCATAAAAGTTTTCAATTTTTATGAGGTCCAGTTCATCTGTTTTTTCCTTTGTTGCTCATGCTGTTGTTGTCATATTTAGGAATTTATGGCCAAACTACAGGTCTTGCAGATTTACCCCTATGTTTTCTTCTGAAAGTTTTATGGTTTTAGCTTTTATATTTAGTTAACTGATCGTTTTGAGTTCATTTTTATATATGGCATGAGGTAGGGGTCCAGCTTCATTCTTTAGCCTGTGGTTATCCAGTCGTCCAGCACCGTTTGTTGAAAGGACTATTTTTCAATTGAATGACTTGGCACACTTGTGGGAAATCAATTTATCATAAATGTGAGGTTTTATTTCTGGACTCCTGTTTCATTAGTTTATATGTCTGTCCTTATGTTTTCATTATGTGGCTTTGTAGAAAGTTCTGAAATCAAGAAGTGTGAGTCCTCCTACTTTGTTCTTCTATTTCAAGATTGTCTTTCCATTTGTTTAGGTCTTATTTAATTTCTTCCAGCATTGTTTTGTAATTTTCAGTGAGTAATCCACCTACTTGGTTAAATTTACTCCTATTTTGTTTTTTTAGATGCTATTGTAAATGGAATTGTTTTCTTAATTTCCTTTTCATCTTCTTTATTACTGGTGTATATAGAAGCACAATTTATTTTTGTGTTTTTATTTGTAAGCTGCAACTTTGTTTACTAGCTCTGATAGCTTCCTTTGGAATTTTTAAAAGATAGAATTGTGATGATTAAGGTTGTGTGTCAACTTGGCTGGGCCATGATTCTCAGTAGTTTGGCAGTTATGTTGTAGTTTGGAAAGTATGTAATGATGTAATCTTCTCCATGATGAGATCTGCTATGTGCAGCCAGTCAGTTGACAGCGAATTTCCTTGGGGGTGTGGCCTGCATCCAATATATATGGACTTTCTGGCAAAGCTCGTTGGCTTTTGCTCTGCACTGGATTCTGCATTCGGCTCATCATCATCTGACCTCCAGTTCTTGCGGCTTGAGCCAGAAGCCTGCTGTCTTACCTGTGGATCTTGGATTCATCAGCCTCTGCAGATCATGAACCAGCAGCCTGCTGTCTGACCTCCCAATCTTGGGTTCATCAGCCCCTGCAGCTATGTGAGTCGGGAAGCCTCCAGCCTGATGCCTGACCCACAGACTTGGGACTTTGCAGCCTCTACAACTGTGTGAGCAATTTTGTTGAGATAAATCTGTATGTGTATATGTATGCACACACACACACACACTTCACTGGTTTTGCTTCTCTAGAGAACTCAGCCTAAGACAAGGATCAGGTCATCTATGAATATATATAGTTTTACTTCTTCCTTTCTAATTTTGATGCTTAATTGCTCTGACTAAAACTTACAATACAGTGTTATATAGCAGTGGCAAGAGTGGGAATCCTTGTCTCTTTCCTGATTTTAAGGGGGAAGCTTTCAGTCTTTCAACATTGACTGTGACGTTAATTGTGGGTTTTTAATAAATGCTGTTTATCATGTGGAAGATGTTCTCTCTATTCCTAGTTTGTTGTTTTTATCATGAAAAGGTGTTGAGTTTTCTCAAATGCCTTTTCTTCATCAATTGAGATGATCGTGTGTGTGTGTTTATTTCCCTTCATTTTGTTAATGTGGTGTATTATGTTGATTGATTTTCTAATGTTGAAATTCTCTCGCATTCCTGGGATAAATCGCACTTGGTCATGGTGTATAATCCTTTAAATACGCTGTTGGATTTGGTTTGCAAGTATCGTGAGGAGGATTTTTGCATCTATATAATGGATATTAGTCTTTAATTTTTTTTTAGTCATCTTTTTATCTGGCTGTAGTATCAGGGTAGTGCTGGCCTCATAGAATGAATTACAAAATGCTCCCTCTTATTTTTTGGAAGAGTTCAGGAAGTATTCGTGTTACTTCTTCATTAAACGTGTGGTGGAATTCAGCACTGAAGTCATGAAGTTTCCGGCTATTGTAAAACGATTTCTCCCTTCAATTTTGTTACTGTTTTTTCCATATATTTCTTAGTTTCCTTGGGCTACCATAACAAAATAGCACAAAGTGGGTAGCTTTAAGGAAAAGAAAGTTGTTCTCTTATAGTTCTGGAGGTATTGGCCATGTTTATTCCTTCTGAGTCTTCTGAGACAAAAACTGTTCCATGCATCTCTCTTAGCTTCTGGTGGCTCCTGGAAATCCTTTGCATTCCTAGGCTTGCATCTGCCTCTATAGTCACATGGCCAACTTTCTTCCGTCTAACGCTGTGTCTGTGTCTGATCTCGTCTTTTATTATAAGACACCACTCAGATGGGATTAGGATCCACCATACTCTCGTATGACTTTATGTTAAGTGATAACATTTTCAAAGACCCTATTTCCAAACAAGATCATGTTCACAGGTACCAAGGATTAGGACTTCAACATATTTTGGGGAACACAATTCAAGCAATAGCACTCCACCCTCTGGTCCCACGAAATTATGTCCTTATACATGCAAAATGCATTCACCACATCCCAGCACCCCCAGTTATCTTAACCCATCCTAGCATCAACTCAAAGTCCAAAATATCATTTACTAAATAATTTAAATCAAGTATGGATGAGACTGTATGATCTATCCTGGAGAGAAAATTATTATCTGTGGACTTGGGAAACCTAGAATACAAACCTAGAATACACGTGTAGACCAGGCATAGGAGGGAAACCATCTCCTGGCTCTTGGCCATTGTCATATTTTCCATTCGCCCACCAGTCTCATGAAGTCCCAGGGGTTGCAAACTGTGCCTAAGGAGGGTATGCCCCCTGTGCAGGGAGCTCTGCTTGGTCCAGGTACACTACAGGCCCCAAATTAGACCTGTTTTCACTCAGTGAAGAATGACTTATGGTGTTGCTGAGAACAAAAATATTGAGATGAGGTTCTCCAAGAGTGAGATATGAAAACTGAAAGATAGATATGAGCAAAAGTCCAAAGAATCTGATACAACTTGGCTGGTGCACCTGTTTGATGGGGGGGCCTTAAAAACTCAGATGTCCCACATTGAGTGGTACAGTTTGGAGAAACTGACCACTGTTCCTCTGCTGCAGTGTGTATTTGCCCACATTAAGCAGGACAACTGACAAGATAGAGATAAACCCATGCCCCTTCTGGTATGGGTTGCTGGAAGTATGAGAATAGTACTCCTTACCTCTGGGGACTTCCCCCAAGGTAAAACCCGTGGAGAACTGTTCATGAGGCTATAGCTGCTCTTCAGATAGAGACAGAAGATACCTGGTTGTATGAACCTGCCCCTGCAGAAGACATAGATAACACTGTTCTGAACTGTACTGGAAGCATTTATGTGAAAGGACCTCCACAATGGAAGACCCCTTTGTCCTTTCTGTCCTGTCTTGAAAGTGTGGGAGGAGGTGGAGAAACTCCACTGCAACATCCTACAATGGGGTGGAGGAAACAGGGTAGTGTGGAGCATCTCCACTGAGGCAGGCCCAGACATATGAGAGCCTAGAAATGGGAAGCAGCAACTGAGGGACCAAAAAGGGAACTTGAAAGGCAACCTACGAAAATGGACGGAGGGGATGGGTCTGACTTGCAAAGTGGCTTTGGTTGCTGAAATAGGATAGACAAAGCAGAAATTGATGGGATCCCTACAGAAGACTTATGTCAATGCTATCAGGTGGAAGGGGACTCCCCTAAGTTAGAGATCGACACTCTAGTTTGAGTCATAAAATAACAGGAGGAAGAGGACTCACAGGGCTAGAAGGATTTAGAATCCCACATAGCAGCCTTTCAAGTCCTTGAACACAGCCCAAGAACAGGGATGCACAGGTTGCTAACACTTTCTTGCGCTCCAACCAGAATAGTGAAGAAGGTAACCCCAACCATGAACCTAAGTTGGTTGAGGATGGCTCCCTGCACTTGTACCCTGACTTCACCCCTTTTACCAATGATTAGGGGTGGGTCATGGTCTTCGGATGCTTTCCAGTGACTGGTGGCCTTGTGCATCCATAAAAGTGGATGTGGGGAAGGGGAGGACACAAACCTTCATGTGGCTCCTCGATACTGGAGACTAAGTGGCAGTAATCAAAGGGGTAATGGCAAGCTCGTGCTTTTGGTGGGTTTTAGGATGGAGGCAGTGACCCATAGTAGGCAAGTGGGTATGTGCTTGTGGGCAGGGTCCTTTTGATGATTTTGGGCATTATGTTGTTGTGTTAGGTGCTGTCAAGTTGATTCTGACTCACAGAGACCCCATGTGACAGAATAGAACTTCTCCATATGGTCTTCATGGCTGTAATCCTTATGGGAGCAGATTGACAGGTCTTTCTCCTGCGGAGTGGCTGGGTAGGTGTGAACCACCAACATTTTGGTTAGCAGCCAAGCTCTTAACTTGCACCACCAGGGCTGTGTGCAGCATGGAATATCATCACCACCTGAGGGGCTACACCCCCTCACAGCAAAGAATTCAAGCTGTAACAGTGGGACTGATTCACTCCTGCCTCCTGAATTGCCCAAGCCCCATCAGGTTATTCAACAAAGGCAATACTGCCTCCCAGGTGGAGAAAAGAACATTAGTTTCAGGACTTGTGCCAGGCCAGAGTGTTAAGAACCACCCTGTTGCAGTTTGATAGCCCAGTTTGGCTCATAAAAAAGACCTCAGGAGTACAGAGACTGACAATAGACTACCGCAGATTGAATACCAAGGTGCCACGCTTGGCCCCTGCAGTACCAGATATCATTACCGATACAGTGGTGGCTCACATAGGAAGCTGGTATACTGTTACTGACTTGGCCAATGCCTTGTTATTGACTCATTTGCAGGACCAATTTGCATTTACCTGAAACAGTCTACAATACACTCTCACTGTTTCTGCAGGTATACTTAAATCCCCCTGCAATTGCCACCAATGAGTGGGCCTAGACCTGCAACAAGCCAGTTTATTCCCAGAGGTGTTCAATGACATCCTCATTGCCGGCCCGACCAAAGGGAAACTTAAACAGACCCTGCACAAGGTTACAGCTGTCATGACATGGGCTAGTTGAGCTATAAACCCTGACAAAGTTCAGAGGCAACCTAGCAAGTAAAATTCTTGAGGACCACTTGGGCCTGCCAACAAAGCATTCCTGAAGAAATTAAACAAAAATTGTTGTCTATGGTGGCACTCACTAACAAAAAGGAAGCCCAACAGCTGGTCAGCTTGTTTTGCTACTGGAGGCCATAAAGCAGCCACCTTTAAATTGGGCCCCTAAAACAAATAGGCCTTGGAAGCTGTGCAACATGCAGTGGGACAGGCCCTACCACTGGGGCCCACCAGCCTTATGGAACTGCAGGTATCAGTGACTCCTACCCATACAGACTTTGGCAACAAGAAACCACCACTGGGGTATGCTGGTTTCTAGGGCTTTGGACCCGTAAACTACCCCAGGCAGCCATGAGGTACACCTTTTTCAAGTGGCAGCTCTTAGTCTGTTATTGGATCTTACTGGAAAATGAGTGTTTAACCACTGATGCACTCTATGTGACCAGAACTGCCTATCCTTATGTGGGTGCTCACTAATCCTACTAACAAAAATAGGGCAAACTCAACAAAGTTGAGTTTAATGGAAATGGTACATCAGAGACTGAGCTCGATCAGGGCCTCAGGGAGTAGCTAGTTCCATGAACAAATAGCTGCTTTGCCAGAGGGGGCTGAGAGGCCCACAAAAGGCCCATGGTTTGAAGATATGGCTGATGGTATGGCTTGGTTCATGGATGGATCCCCAGGTGATTCTTGTTAAATTGTAGATTCTGATTCAGTATATCTGAGGGTGAAAAGGCAAATCCTCAGCAGGGGATCAAACCAGAACGAACTAGTTCGAAGCCCTGTAAAAAACCCACAATAATGAATCTCTATTACCACACCATGAAACAAGTTTAAATTGGAAGCAAGTCTGGGTGAGAGGATGTAGAGGGTAGTTTGGTCACATCTCAGGTAACCTCCCCATTGGTTTGAGCCTCCATTTCCATTGTTTAAACACGCTTGTGTTATCACTATCATTTCCGTGAGGATTAGTCTTTCATGGATCCCAGTTAGCTTCTGCCAGCTGCCTAGGAGCACTACCAACCTTGTTTAATTTAGAGAGTATCTTTAACATATTTATTTTGATCACAGAACATATCTCTTTTTATAATTTTTGTATAATTATATAATTTTCATAACATCTCATTTCCTTTTTTATAATTAGTTTTATCAATTTGATGATGTTTTAAATGCTTTACGTTATGGATAAATCCTTGGTGAATTTGTTTATAGGTATTTAAGAGTATTTTAGTTGCATTGAATAAATTGAAGTTTGGGGATGAGTTAGATACACAGTGCTAATGATAAAATATAGGCCCAGCTATCTAAAAATTAAGAGCCCTGGTGGCACAGCGGTTAAAGCACTGGGCTGCTAACTGAAAGGTTGTTGGTTCGAACCCACCAGCTGCTCCACAGGAGAAAGATGTGGCAGTCTGCTTCCATGAAGATTTCAGCCTTGGAAACCCTATGGGGCAGTTCTCTGTCCTGTAGTGTCGCTATGAGTTGGAATCAACTTGATGGCAGTGGGTTTGGATTGGCAGGATAGCTAAAAATTAGCCATCCAACACATGTTGGAGAATACATTAGATTTGAAAAAAATTATTGATGCCTGTATGTGAGAGAATTATAAACTAAATTCATGATAGTGGCTGTTTCAAAGGTGGGAGGGGAATAGGATTGAGAGACAAATGGGTGGGTGTTCATTGTACTACTCTTTTAGCTTTTCTGTAGTTTTGTAAAACCTCAAAAGAAAATTCTGGAGGAAAGGATTTAGCTACAAAAAGACTTCAACATACAAATAAAACAATAATACTAGAAGAAAAAATTTTAAAAATATGAATGATCTTGGGGTGGAGGAAACATTCTATACAGATATATTTGATTATGTAAAAGTCAAAATAATATCTATGACAACCAACCAAACCAAACCCATTGCCGTCAAGTCGAATTATGACTCATAGCGACCCTATAGGACAGAGTAGTACTGCCCCATAGGGTTTCCAAGGAGAGCTAGTGGATTCGAACTGCTGACCTTTTGGTTAGCAGCCAAACACTTAACCACTGCACCACCAGGGCTCCATCTATGACAAAAGTTGCCATAAGAAAAAAAGACTGAGAAATTATTTTTGTAACCCATATGATTAAAGTTATAGCCATAACATAATTTCTACAAATTTATAAGAGAAAAATGATACAACAGAAATAAAGCCAAGACTACAAATAGGTAATTTATAGAAAATTCAGATGGCCAGTATACAAATTAAAACATGCTCAATCTACCTAATATTTAGAAAAACTCAAAGCAATGTCTTGGTGTTTCATCAGAAAGACTGACAAAGAATGCTGTTAGGTCATGAGGAAATATGCATCTTAGCACAATGCTGATGAGAATAAATGTGTGATATCTGGAAAATAACATTATTAGCTATTTCAACAAAAAATACACATACTCTGACTCATGAATCTCATATAACAGAATATCTTACAGAAATAAAACACAAATATGCCAAGCATTTGTGTATAAGGATATTTATTGACGATTGAAAATTCAAAGAATGAAACAATCTGAATGTTAATCAATAAACAATTTGAACATGTAATGCTTCTACATATGTAGTTTTCTGCAGCTACCAACATTAAAATGAGTCAGTAAAATGTTTATACCTGGAGAGATGTGAAAAGTATTACACTCCTGAGATTTCTCAAGACAAGAAATAAACTGACCTCCATTAAAAGAGTAATGGTTAAATCTCTTCCAACATTTTTATATTCATAATACTTTACAAGAGAGAAAAAAAGTGAGAGCTCTGAGAAAACGCCTTCTCAAAATCTTTATATTCATAGGATTTCTCAAAAGTATAAATATTCTGGTGTTGAGCAAAATCTGAGTCATGACTAAAGGTGTTCCTGTAGTCTTTCCATTCATAGAGATTCTCATCATGAATCTTCTGTTCAATACAATATAAATGATGACTAAAGATTTGCCCACTTTCCTTACATTCATAGGGTTCTGTACCAGTGTGAATTTTCCTATGTCGTGTAAGCTGTGAGCCCCATATAAAGGATTTCCCACATTCTTTACATACATAAGGTTCCTCACCAGTATGAATTCTCTGATGTCGAGTAAGTTGTGAACCCCAGAGAAAGGCTTTTCCACATTCTTTACATTCATATGGTCTCTTGCCAGTGTGAATTTTCTGATGTCGATTGAGTTCTGAACCACGGAGAAAGGTCTTTCCACATTCCCTACATTCATAGTTTCTCTCACCAGTATGAATTTTCTGATGACGATTAAACTCTGAGCCATGAAGAAAGGTCTTTCCGCATTCCTTACATTCAAAGAGTTTCCTCTCACTATGAATTTTCTCATGTTGAGCAAGATATGAAGCCCAAATAAAGGTCTTCCCACAATCCTTACATTCATAAGGTTTCCTACTGGTATGAATTCGTTGATGTCGAGCAAGGTGTGAACTCCAGATATAGGCTTTCCCACATTTCTCACATTTGTAGGGTTTCCTGCCAAAATGAATATTTTGATGTTGAGCAAGATTTGAACCACGAATAAATGCTTTTCCACATTCCTTACATTCATGAGTTTTTTCACCAGCATGAATTCTCTGATGCTGAGTTAGGTGTGAGCCACGAGTAAAAGCTTTCCCACATTCTTTACATTCATAAGGTTTTTCACCAGTGTGAATTCGCTGATGTTTAGTGAGATGTGATCGCTGACTAAAGGCCTTCCCACATTCATTACATTCATAGGGTTTCTCACCAGTATGAATTCTCTGATGTCGAGTAAGGTCTGAACCACAACTAAAGGCCTTCCCACATTCCTTACATTCATAAGATTTCTCACCAGTATGAATTCGCTTATGAACACTAAGTTGTGAATGAAATCTAAAGGCCTTTCCACATTCCTTACATTTAAAAGGCGTCTCACCAGTATGAATTCTCTGATGACCAGTAAGACTTGAACGCAAACTAAAGGACTTCCTACATTCTTTACATTCATATGTTTTCTTACAAGCGAGAACAGTCTGACATTGAGTAAGTTCTGAATCAGGAAGAAAGGTCTTCCCACATTCCTTTTCTTCACAGAGTTTCTTGCCAGTATCAATTAACTGATTTTGAGTAAGGTCTAAGCCACAACTAAAGGCATTCTCACACTCTTTAAATTCATTCAGTTTCTCTCCTGTATTAAGTCTCTGACATAGATTAGAAGATGTGTGCTGGGTAAAAGTGGGTACTTTTTCGTAGGTGAGTATCAGCTGATTAAAATATTCCTCCTGATTTTCCTGTTGTGTCTCAAACTGATCTCTGCCCTCCCAATCATCTCCAAAACACAAACTTTCAAGGCTGTGGTTTTTATAAATATCCATGATTTCCCGTTGGGGTAATTCTCTTTCAACAATGCCATTTTTTGGTGACAATTTCTTGGTCTGACATCTGGACTGCATGTCTGAAAGATAAGAAGATAAATACATACTGTTTTAGTGTTCAAAAAGAAATAAACCTTCCACTGTAGATATAGGAAGTAAATCTTAATATACACAAAAAGTGAACGGTTTAAATAATTCTGGACAATATGAAAAAAGGGCAGAAAATAGAAATGTAAAAGAATTCATAAAAGTTGAGTCAAATGATAAGTTTTCATTGAATTCATCTGAGGAGTTCAGTAAAAAAAAGATTGTCCAGGTACCACCCCAACCATGGAATAACAAAGCCTTAAGGATATTTCACTCACTATGGTATAATTAACACCTAGCACATGTTAGGCATTTAAAGGTAATTGCTGAGTAAATACACTATACAACAACAACAAAAAGGGATTTAGGAAGAAGTAAAAGAATATCACAAAGGCCGAGGGTCAAGAAGGACAGGTAGGATAACCTAATCATGTAATAACAATATAACATGTCTCACTGCCTAATACCTTCCATCTCTACTGAATGATTATATATACTACTTCCATATCACTTTCTTTAAAGATGAAAGAAACAAAAGTATATCTAGTGTCTTAGTCTGGGTTCTCTAGGGCAAAACCAGTGAAGTGTATATAAATACACACACACACACACACACACACACGTATGAGAGTAAATCAAAAAGTATTGCTACAAGATCATAGAAACCTTTATTAAACAAAAATATCCAAATGTGAAGCTATTGTTTCTCGATATATCCTCCATCTAGGGCTACAAACTTCTGAAGGCCATGTTTCCATCTCTCTAACCCTTCCCCCAAATTCTGTACTCTTCAATTTAACAATCACATCAAAATGGCAGTTCTAGCATCCTCGAGGGACTCAAATCATGTTCTTTTTAAGTGTTCTTTGAGTTTTGGGAACAAAAAGAAGTCTGAAGGGGCAAGATCAGGGCTGTAGGGTAGATGGTGTAAGATTTCCCGGCAAAATTCTCATACGACATCCCTTGCTACCCTTGAAGAATGAGCAGGTGCATTGTAGTGATGGAAAAAAATTCTTTGGCACAACATTCCTGGCCTTTTTCTCACCAATGCAGTTTTCAATTTTCTTAAAACTTATTTATAATAAGCCCCCAGGATTGTCCTGTGTCCTTTGAGAAAATCCATCACGATTACTCCTTTGTAATCCCAAAAAACAGTTGCCATGAACTTCTGAGCAGTCTTCCCTCTCTTGGCTCATCTTTGAGGTCTTCCCAACCTTCCTTAAAATGCTTGATCAATCTAAAAACAATTGTTTTATGTGGGGCAGCATTCCCATAAACTTGTTGCAAAGCTTCAGTGATTTGGGAAGATGTCTACTTGAGTTTTGTTAAAAATTTGATATTAGCCCTGACCTCAAAATAATTTTTTTCCATGGCACAAGAAGTATCCTTTTTTTTTTTTTTTTGAAGGCAGCCTAACACGACTAAGACAAGTGCATCACTGAGAGCACTTGTCTGCAGCCATCCACTGATCAGAGACATGTTTAAATGTGTTTTGTTTGGAATAAACGCATGTGTGTATGAATTGGAGCCCTAGTAGCAATACTTTCTTACTTATCCTTGTATATATAGAGAGAAATTTACTTCAAGGAAATAGTTCATGCAATTGTGAGGAAATGGCTCACGCAATTGTGGGTGGCAGGTAATCCCAAATCCGTGGGTCAGACAACAGGCTGAAGACCTCTGCTGGCTCACATGGTTGCACAGGCTGATGAACCCCAAATCTGCAGGGCAGGCAGCAGTCCAGAGACTTCTGCAGGGTTATGTCCCAAAAACCGAGGTCAGGCGACAAGAAAAGTGCAGGGTCAAGAAAGAGCAAGCTTTGCCAGAACATCCATTTATATACTGGAGGCTGGCCACACCCCCAAGAAAACTCCACTGATGTGGCTGCTCACATCAGATCACAAAACGGAAGGTGATTACATAGTGTCTGCCAAACCACTGACAATCATAGTGTAGCCAAGTTGATGCAACATTAGCCATTACAGTGGAAGGTTATCTCTGTGGCTCTGGGGGAAGGTCCTTGTCTCTTTTCATCTTGTACTTGGTTCCTTGGAGAGCTCATGTAGCATAGGATGTATCATCCCCCATCTCTGCTTGTTTCTCTTAGTCTAATCTACTCATCTTATTTCTCAAAGGTGATAGGTTTAAGACACATCCTACACTGATATAGCCACATAAACACAACAAAGAAAACTCGATTCCCAAACGGGATTACATCAACAGGTATAGGTGTTAGGATTTACAACACATATTTTGGGGGGACACCAATCCACAACATACACCCTCTGGCCACCCCAAATTTATGTCCTTCCCACATTAAAAAAAAAATGCATTTACCCTAACACATCATCCCAAAAGTCTTAACTCCAAGTCCAAAATCTCATTGCTAAATCATCTAAATAAAATATGAGAGAGAATTTAGGTGTATTCTATCCTGGGATACTTGTAAAATCTAGAATACAAGTTACCTATTTCCAAAGTACAATGGTGGAACAGGCACAAGGTAGACATTTCCATTACAAATGGAAAAAATTGGAGGGAAAGAAGGGATAATGGACACCAAGCAAGTCCAAAACACAGCAGAACAAATTACAAACCTGATGCCATCGAGTTGATTCTGACTATAGCAACCCTACAGGTAGAATTGCCCCATAGGGTTTCCAAGAAGCGGCTGGTGGATTCAAACTGTTGACCTTTTGGTTAGCAGCCTAGCTCTTAACCATTGCGCCACGAGAGCTCCACATTAGCTCTTAGGGCTTAAAGATAATCCTGTGTTCTCTGAGACCATCTAGGCAATGATTCTGCCCTCCAGACTCTGTGTATTGGCCATGCTCTCCGGATTCTGGGCTTCAGCACCACCTTTCAGACCCAGTGGGATGGCAACTCTGCTCCTTGGCCTTTGGGTGGCCCCAATCTCCTAGTCCATCTGAGTGGTGACTCCACCCCCTGGGCCCCAGTAGACTCCGTTCTCCTACCCTTTGGGCATGGCAGCCCTGCCCCCTCAACTTTGAGTGGCAGCCCCATCCTCTTGGCCAACCTGAAAACAGCCCCACACTCCAGAACCCACTTGGTGGAGATCTGACTCTGAAACCTAGGAGGCAGTGGTTCCACCCTTTGAAACCCATGTGGCTGTAGCTCCACCCTTTGAAACCTAGGAGGCTGTGAGTCTACCCTTTGAGACCTCGGAGACCTTGGCTCCATCCTTTCAAATTGAGTCAGCCCTGCTTTCTGTGTTCCTTCCAACAGTTCTGCTGATCTCCGAGCTGCTTCAGGGATGGTCCTTTTCTTTTCTTGGAGGACAACAGATGTAGTAGCTCTTTTGGCCTGTTTCCTGCCGTAGAATTCCAAGAGGCAGACAGCATTCTCTCTTTTCATTCTTTCTCTGTCCCCTTCAGCATAAGCTGATCGATTTTCTCCTGTGGAAGTTGGTTAGATCCATCAGACATAGGCTTAATCTCTTTAACAAAAGATTGCATAGCCACATCCTTGGTGAAAATTCTAGGACACGTGTTCTGAGTTAGTACAACAGAATTTTCCAAATCTTTTAAGTTCTGTTTATATTTTGCACAGTTCATTGTTAAGTCCATCTCTTTCCTCTCACATTTTATTATAAATGGCAAGGAAAAACCATGGGCCCCTTTAAGATCTTGCTTAGAAATCTAAGCCAAATATCCAAATTCATCATTTACAAGGTCTGCCTTCTACCAAACATTTGAACATAATTCAGACAAGTTCTTTGCCACTGCATAAAAATCACCACCCTTCCACCACTATCCAATCACATGTTCATTTTCTTTTAAAGCCTCACCAGAAGCACATTTAACATCCACATGCTAACAACATTCAGCTGATGTCAGCATATGTATTTTCTAAAACGAGACTTTCTCTATGACTGCTCATTTCCACCTAAACTCTCATCAGAATTGCCTTTGATGTCCATAATTCTAAGCAACAGTGTCTTCAAGGCAATCAAGGCTTTTACTGTTAGGCACTTTAAAACTCAGCCTCCATCCATTACCTAATTCCAAAACCACTTCCACATTTTACGTATTCATTAGAGCAGCACCCCACTCTCTGGTACCAAATGTTTTAGTCCAGGTTCCAGGCTATCTTAGTCAAAGCAAATATGGAAAAATGTGATCATACATAGTTCTTCATCCTTCCATTTGTCTTTGCACACGCAAAGACTTCACCCTGCTCATTTCCTCTGCTGTGTATAGCCGTATCATTTTTTGTCACATGATCCCAACTAAGAGATTTACTAAGAGTTTACTAAGAGTTTAAACTAACAGTTTACTTGTTTATGCTTGAATTTATAGTATTGCTCATTCATCCTTTAGAAGCACAATCTGGGGCTTTCATGCCCTTTCCCAGGTCTTAGCTTCTTTTCCCTTATATCCAAGGCTACTAAAAATATCTCAGAAAAGATCTAGTTTTCCAAGTATTGTGTAAGATGTGTACATAATTCTGACTTAAAAATAGGTATGTTGGAAATAACAGAACATCAGTCTAATATGTGAAGAATGGTCTGGTCTAAAGCTACCAGGGTCTAGGAACCTAACAACATAGGGTATGTTGCATTCAAGTTAAAGAAAATAATTATGAATAACAGTTCAGATAGAAAAATAGTTGGAGAAGATTGTCAAGGGAGAATTCAATTATTACTCGTTTAAAAAAAAAAACCCCGTTGCCTTCAAATCAATTCTGACACATAGCGACCCTAAAGGACAGAGAACTGCCCCATAGGGTTTCCAAGGAGCACCTGGTAGATTCGAACTGCCGACATTTTGGTTAGCAGCCGTAGCTCTTAACCACTACACCACTTAAAAATAACCCATTTGCAGTGAGGTTATAATGGAACTGATACGGTCTCTGACCTCCATATGAACCAATGCCCTCCAGTCCTCCAGAGAACTTAGGTATTAATGCCCACATTATACAAGTGCACTCAAGCAGTAGCTACCTCTATGATGTCCCTTGTACTCACCAAGAAATCAGTTGTTTGTTCCCAAATTAGTTTATAAAAATTGTTATTTTAATTAAATATTATATAATAAAATATAAGAGAAGCATTGTTTTTATGAAAACTAAGTTGAATGAGTCTAGAAAGACTCAATTAGAAGGCTAGCCAAATTTATCTTAGTAGTTTTGAGTGAGCCCATCATAAAGACTGGAAAAAACTAAAAGAGATTCTACGGTAAGTACACCTAAATTCTCACTCCCCTTTAATGAAAAAGAACCAGGAAATTAGGACAATGAGTTATAGGTCTGGTTAATACAAGAAAGAAGAGGCAGAATTCCAATCAGCACAAATATAACCTGGACCTATATTGAAACATGGGTGAATGAACAGTTAGAGGTTGTAAATAAATATTTACAAGTTGGTCAAGGTACTCATGTAATTTTGTATGATTTTAAATAACTTTTCAACAACTAGTCAATTAACTATCTTAAAGTAGTTGGGCAAGTGGTCTTCTAACTTTAAACCCTTCTGCTCTGAAATCTCGTATCAGAGCCTTGACTATCAACCAGTGTGGAAAATTCCTCATAAATAATGTGTACCAGGAGTGATAACTTTAGTACAAGAAATGCAGAGCAACCTTAATATACAATAATATATTCATAGTACTTGAAAATAAACCAAACTTTTTCAAAAAGGCATATGGTATTGTTTAGGGAATAAAAAGTAACACAAAACTGTATACACCTTATAGAACAGAATAATTTTTAAAAGCTTTTTATTTTGAAATAATTATGAATTCACAGGAAGTTGCAAAGATAGTCCAGAGAAGTGCTATGTATCCTTCACTCAGTTTCCTTCAATGGCCACATATTCCATAATTATAGTACAATATTAAAACTAGGAAATTGACACTGATAAAATGTGTGTATAATTTTATGTCTTTTTATCACATGTATGGATTCGTGTAACCACTACCATAGTCAAAATAAAGAACTATTCCATCACCCCAAAGATCACCCTTGTGCTACCTCTTTATAGTCATAACCCCACCACCACTACCATCCCTAACCCCCGGCAACCGCTAATCTGTTTTCCATCTCTAATTGTGTGATTTACACGTTATATAAAATGAATCATATAGCATGTGACCTTTTGAGATGAACATTTTTCACTCAGAATAAGAATATCCCTGAGATCTATTCAAATTGTTGCATGTATAAATAGTTCAGGAACAGAACAATTTTAAAACATAAATGTTTCTGGAATTTAAAAACACATTTCCAAAAAAGAAACAAAAATTTATTTTCTTTCTCTCATATTGCAAATTAAAAAGAGGCTCCAAGAGAATGTTATTTCAATCTGAGACCTGCCCATAATAGGAAATATACCCATTACCCATCTACTTGACAAATATAATCCTTGCTTCCTGACAGCCACGATTTGTCTCTCTGGTTGTTCTTCATTAGCCCTGACCGCTCTTCTGCCACCCTCCTCGCTGTGGCCAGAAACCATTTTCACTTATTATACTAATTTTCAGCTAAGCATCCTATTAGACCTAAGCATCCTAATACACTATTGTATATTACGTATGAAATAACATATACTTGGAGCCTCTTTTTAATTTCTATTTTGCAGAAATTTATGGACATGTTTCAGAACATAGTACAAACTTTCTTAATAAATAATGTACCCTTTGTTAACTCTCCTAAATCTAAAATTATAAAATCAGTAAATGTTAATTAAAAATAATGAATTAATGAATCTATGAACTGCAGAAGCAAGGAGAAACCAGCCAAAATTAAAAAAAAAAAAAAAAGTTATGAGGTAGTAGTTAAAATGAAAAGCAGCATTAATAATTTTTTTTTTTTTTTTTTTAGGGAGTGAAGTAATTTACAAACATCTAAATTAAAAAAGAGAGAGATGGGAAGAACTGAATCCAAAGCATGGATAAAATAATAACCACTGGAGAAAACAAAATGACATTTACCTTTTTGTAACATGAGGGAAAAATGAAAACACAAAAACAGAGTGTTAGTTGGAGGTGAAAGGAAGGTTCTTTTGGAAATTTGTTAAAAAGGTTACTTTCGTCTCTAGGTTTCACGTCTTTATCCACAAGCTTTTGGTCTTTGAAGGGAGATTCCAGATTAATATCTCAGAGGTGTTGTTGCCTCACCGAGTAACTGGACTGGAGATGGCCTCCCTGTGCCTGCTAAGCCCTTACTCACCTGGGCAAGGTCCTCTTGTCTGGTACCTCAAAACCTTCCAGGGCTCTTTCCCTTTTTCCAGTAAGGAGAACATATCTGGCTGATGAATGCAAAGTCCTGCTCGGAAGACAAGAAATAGGAAATAACCATGTACTAAGAGTTTCAAACTTTGTACCTAGTCATTTGGTTATTAAGGAAGAGAGACAACTACAGGAAGAGGAAAAAAGTCACAAAGGACTTGTAAAGGTAAAGGAGGGGGAAGATGGGGGTTTTTCATGATGATGACTATTGCCAGCTTTACAAAGCACAAACCATTTTCCCAGAAACAGAGGCCAGAAATTTGCCTTTTGAAAGACAATCGAAAAATTCACAATGTGGAAAGCAGGAATTTCTGGGATCAAATTCTGAATCATTTGGGGGTGATACTCTTACCCAGTAAGACCATGTTGCTGTAGTTTTCCAACATTACGTCTCTATATAAATCCCTCTGTTCCAAGTCCAGGCACTCCCACTCCTCCTTAGAGAAGTCTATGGCCACATCCCTGAACATCACCAACTCCTAAAATGACAAACCCAACTATTAATGGTGAAATTAAAAGAAACTTTTTAGATGGAAAATGGCACTGCAGGAGATGAGATAGACAATGAGCAAGCAGTCTGGAGCTGGCCCCCTGTGGCACTGGGGGAGACTGTCGCGGATATCAGTATGACTGAAACCGAGTGCCTCCATAGTCTTAAAAAGTCCTGTTGCTCCAATAACAACATCCTTGTGACCTGCTAGTGACAATTACGAAGACACTCGGATGGCAGCCCAAAATGACAGACACCATATGAGTTCTTTGTTGACAACACTGAGAGGCTACACCAGTCTGGAATGATCAACTCCAAATTTATTATGTGAGAAAAAATGTTTCTTATGTGATAAAAGTAGTGTTTGTTTGCTTAAGTTTCTTTTAGTTGAGTTTTCTATTAGTTGAAGTTAAAAGGATTCTTAACTCTCAGAATGAATACCCTACCAGTTTCTGTGAAGAATGTTTAGGATCTCTAGGTTCTTGGCTAAGTAGCTGACAATCAGCACATGACTCATTAATGATGTTCATCTCCTACTGATTCCCTAACAAGATTCCAGATCTCTTTTTTAAAAATCAGTTTAATTCTGTTCTGACATTAACTTCAATGCATTTCTTCTTCTTCTGATCCCAGTCACCCTGGAGTTAAGTTAGATCTCACAGATTAAGAAACACAGTCCTCCAGACTGCCAAGTCTGCCCAAGACTTCAGACACCAGCTGCAAGATCCGGGATTCCCAGACCATACTTCTGACCAGCTGGCTTCAAATTTTGGGGTTCCCACTAACCCCTCAGGATACCAGCCATAAGTTTGGGGGGTCCTCAGGACACCTGCACTTCTGACCTGGTGACCACAAATTTGGGAGTTGCCACTACCCCCTCAAGTTTGATAATTCAGTAGAATGACTCACAAAACTCAGGAAAGTGCTACACTTAATGATTACAGTTTTATTAAAAAGGATATAAATCAGGACCAGCATAAAGAATAGATGCATAGGGTGAGGTTTGGGAGGGTCCCCAATGCAGAGCTTCTGTGTACCCAGAGGTGCATTACCTTCCTGTGCAGCAGCATCTGTTGCCAACCAGGAAGCTCCTCTGAGCTTCACTGTCCAGAGTTTTTATTAGGGTTTCATTACATAAGTAAGATTGACTGAATTATGCTTGAACTCAATCTTCAGCCCCCTTCCCCTCCCTGGAGGTTGGTCTTTCTGACATAGCTAGCCCCAGCCAACATGAGTCACCTCATTAGCATAAACTCAAACTGTGGTCTGGAGCCCTCATGAATAACCAGGACACTCCAATCATTCCAGAAATTCCAAAGGTTTAGAGGTTACCTTAAAGAAAGCAGGGACAAAGGCCAAATTCTTCACCCTCCACTCTGAACTCAACCTCACATGTCCCTTAACTAAAAGCCTCACAAAGTGTCACATCCTCCTGAAATGAATATCAACCAACACCAAATCCCATGTTGACTAAGTGGAAAATTCCATCGCAGGGAGTAAATAAAAGCTTTCTCCTGTGTGAGCCCTTTAATCACTCAGCTCCACCTTGTTAAGCCCAGTTTTGAAAAGCAAGTGTCTACTATTTCCCTTGTTGTTGTTACGGGCCGTCAAGTCGGTTACAACTCATAGCGACTCTATGTACAACAGAACAAAACACTGCTCAGTCCTGTGCCATTTTCACAATGGTTGCTATGTTTCAGCCCATTGTTGCAGCTGCTGTGTCAATCCATTTCGTTAAGGGTCTTCCTCTTTTTTGCTGACCCTCTACTTTACCAATAATGATGGCAGAAGACTTAGGACACAGGAGATACCGAATGCCCCGTTAGGTTTAGAAACATGGGTTGGAAAGAAGAGGGACACCAAAGGAAGGCACTGGACTGTATCACAACCATCACTTAAATACTCAGGTAAACAATATAAGGATAAAGAATACAAATACCACATGATATATGAATAGTTATATTTTTGAAGAGAGGCAATTCCAACTCACATGGGCCATGACTTAAAATTCCAAGAACTGATCAGTCGTCTTCTGGATTCCTCTCCTTGAGAAGCAGAGTCCTGAACAAGCAGAGCTAGAGGGAAGGAATCATGAGAGGACAGGCTTTGAGAGTTTTCAAGTGGACAATATGAGAATAGCATATTCTTTCCTGGAAAGCCTGAAGAAATCCTGGCCCTGTCCAAAACCCAACAGATCCAACTATAGCAGGACAGTTTCAGTCAAGTAAATTGTGCCAAACTCATGACATGGATCAGGATAGGATAAGGCCGTTCTGACTTTCCCTGGCCAGAATATCCCCTACAACCAAACCTAGGATTACCCTAAGAGCAATGGGACCCTCCAGACTGGTATTAACCCAGTGCACCTGCCCAGGGCCTTCATTTGTACTTCCTGTGACCATTTAAAAAAAAAAAACAAAAAAAAAAAACTTGTCATCAACTCAATTCCAACCCATAGCTAACTTGTAGGACAGAGTAGAACTGCCCCATAGGGTTTCCAAGGCTGTAATCTCTATGGAAGCAGATTGCTACATCTTTCTCCTGTGGAGCAGCTGTTGGGTTTCAACAACCTTTTGGTTAGCAGTAGAGTGCTTTAACCACTGCTCCACTTCCTGTGACTATGGCCTCTTATTTCCTCCATTGAGAATAATGCTGGCTGTTAGTTTTGCATGCATGCCTTTAATTATGCTGAGAAATTTCCCTTCTATTCCTATTTTTCTGAGAGTTTTTATTAGGAGAAATTGTTGGATTTTATCAAATGCATTTTCTACATCAAGTGATATGATCATATGGTTCTTTTCTTTTGTCTTATTTATGTGGTATACTACATTGATTTTCTAATGTTGAACCACCCTTGTAATCCTGGTATGAATCCTACTAACTCATAGTGTATGATTTTTTGATATGTTGTTAAATTCTGTTGGCTAGAATTTTGTTGAAACTTTTTGCATCAATATTTATGAGGGGTATTGGTATGTAATTTTCTTTTTTTGTGATTTCCTCGTCTGGTTTTGGTATCAGGTTCGTGCTGGCTTCATAGAATGAGTCAGGGAGTATTCCTTCCTCTTCTGTTTTTCAAGAGTTTGAGTAGAATTGGTGTCAACTCTTCTCTGAATGTTTGGTAGAATTCTCCAGTGAAGCCATCTGATCCTGGGCTTTTTCTTGTTTGCGGTTTTTTGATGACATCTTCAATCTCTTCTTTTGTTATGGGTCTATTTAGATTTTCTACCTGTTTGTGTTTGTTTTTAGGTAGGTAATGTGTTTCTAGTAATTTGTCCATTTCATCTAGGTTTTCAAATTTATTGGAGTACAATTTTTCATAGTATTCTGCTATGATCCTATCTCAGTTGGATCTGTTGTAATGTCTCTTATTTCATTTATTTTGGTTATTTGCCTCTTCTCATTTTTTTCTTTTGTCAGTCTATCCAGTGGTTTATTTTATTGATCCTTTCAAAGAACCAACTTTTGGTTTTGTTGATTCTATTGTTTTTGTTTTCTATTTCATTTATTTCTGCTCTGATCTTTATTAATTCCTTTCTTCTGGTAGCTTTGGTTTTCTTTTGCTCTTGCTTTTCTATTTGTTCTAGTTGTTGGATTTAAGTTACTGGTTTTGTATCTTTCTTCTTTTTTAAGGTAGGCATTTATTGCTATGAATTTCCCTCTAAGCAGTGCTTTTGCTGTAAGTATTTTTGCTCTAAGTATTTTTTTTAATTTCACTTCTGACTTCTTCTACACCCAATAGTTGTTTACTAGTGTGTTGTTTAGTTTCCATGTATTTTTTTCCTTATTTTTCCTGTTGTTGATTTCTAGCTTCATACCATTATGGTCAGAGAAGACACTCTGTATGATTTCAGTCTTTTTAAGTTTGTTGAAACTTGTTTTATGACTTAGCATATGGGCTATTTTGACAATGATCCATGTGCACTAGAGAAAAATGTGTATTGTTCTAATGATGTATGGAATGTTTAATATGTATGTCCATTAGGTCAAATTGGGTTATGGTTTTATTTAAGTCCTCAGTGTCCTTACTGATCTTCTAAAAAGATGTTCTGTCTAAAATTGAGAGTGGTGTGCTGAAGCCCCCAACTGTTATTGTGGAGTTGTCTATTTCTCTTTTCATATTAGTCAATATTTGTTTCATGTATTTTGAAGCACTGATGTTACGTATTTGTATATTTATAATTTTACGTCTTCTTAATGGATTGACCCTTTGATTATTATGTCGTGTCCTTCTTTATCTCTTGTAATAGATTTTGATTTAAAGCCTATTTTGTCAGGTATCAGTATGGCCACACCTGCTCTTTCTGGCTACTGGTTGCATGGAAATTTTTTCCATCCTTTTATTTTCAGTCTGTTTGTGTCCTTATGTCTAAGGTGTATTTCTTGTAGGCAGCAAAAGGATGGATCATGTTTTTTAATCCATTCTGTCACTCTCTGTCATTTGCAAGGGGAGATTAGACCACTTACATTTACGGTGATTTCTGAAAATGAAGTATCTACTTTATTCATTTTGTTATCTGTTCTATGTGTTATATCTTCTTTGTCTTTTTATTCTTATTTTTAGGCTATTTATTGTGTTTAGTTGCTTTTTTATGATGAGCCTTCTGATTTCTTCCTTCTTTTGTGTATTTTTTCTGGGTGATTTCTAAGTGGTTACCACAAATATATACTTGCAATTGCAACAACATTTAACAAACAAGTAACACATAACATTAACATACTAAAACTATTCTTGTTTTGCTCCTCCCTCCCCCTTTTCTGCTGGTGAGTCTCCAATGACATCACTATACAGCCTATATCCAATAGGTTTACTGTGTACTTCCTTATGCACTTGATGTTCTATTGCTTGTAGGATCTAACTATTGAGTATTGAGTTTATTCCCTGAAAATATACTTAATCCTTATAATTGCCCACACTGTTGCTTCTTTTTTTTTTTTTGGATCTCTCTCTCTTTATCATTTCCTATGTGTCCTTCTTCCTAGTCTGGAAGCTCAGCTGAAACCTGTCTGCCATGGGTGACACTGCTGGTATCTGAATACCGGTGACATAGCTTCCAGCATCACAGCAACATGCAATCCCCCACAGTATGACAAACTGAGAGTGTCAGTTGATATAAATCGACTGCAGCAGTATATTGACAGGGAACTCCCAGAAATTCAAGCCAGATTCAGAAGAGGATGTGGAACCAGGGGTATCATTGCTGATGTCAGATGGATCCTGGCTGAAAGCAGAGAATACAAGAAAGATGTTTACCTGTGTTTTACTGACTATGCAAAGGCATTTGACTGTGTGGATGGATCATTACAAATTATGGATAACATTGTGAAGAATGGGAATTCCAGAATATTTAATTGTGCTCATGAGGAACCTGTACGTAGATCAAGAGGCAGTTGTTCAGACAGAACAAGGGGATGCTGCATGGTTTAAAGTGAGGAAAGTGTACATCAGGGTTGTATCTTTTCACCATACCTATTCAATCTGTATGCTGAGCAAATAATCTGAGAAGCTGGACTCTGTGAAAAAGAACAGGGCATCAGGATTGGAGGAAGACTCATTAACAACCTGCCATATGCAGATGACACAACCTTGCTAGCTGAAAGTAAAGAAGACTTGAAGCACTTACTGATGAAGATCAAAGACCACAGCCTTCCACATGGATTATACCTCAACGTAAAGAAAACAAAAATCCTGACAACTGGACCAATAAGCAACATTATGATAAATGAAGAAAACACTGCAGTTGTCAAGGATTTCATTTTACTTGGATCCACAATCAACACTCATGGAAGCAGCAGTCAAGAAATCAAATGACACATTGCATTGGGCAAATGTGCTGCAAAAGACCTCTTTAAAGTGTTGAAAAGCAAAAATGTCACCTGGAAGACTAAGGTGTGCCTGACCCAAGCCATGGTGTTTTCAATCATATCATATGCATTCGAAAGCTAGACAATGAATAAGGAAGACTGAAGAATTAACACCTTTGAATTGTGGTGTTGGTGAAGAATACTGAATATACCATGGACTGCCAAAAGAACAAACAGATCTGTCTTGGAAGAAGCTAGAATGCTCCTTAGAAGCAAGGATAACTAGACTTCATCTTACATACTTTGGCCATGTTGTCAGGAGGGATCAGTCCCTGGAGAAGGACATCATGCTTGGTGAAGTAGAGGGTCAGCAAAAAAGAGGAAGACCCTCAGCAAGATGGATTCACACAGTGGCTGCAACAATGGGCTCAAGCATAACAATTGTGAGGATGGCGCAGGACTGGGCAGTGTTTCATTCTGTGGTACACAGGGTCACTATGAGTCAGAAGGGACTTGATGGCACCTAACAACTTGTGTAGAGTCAAGTATTTGTTTAATGTTCTTTCCTTTCCATTTGAAGAACTCCCTTAGGTAATACCTACAGAGCTGATCTGTTAGTGGCAATTTCCAAGAGCTTCAGTGTACATGGGAATGTCTTGATTTCCCTCTGGTTTTTGAATGACAATTTTGCTGTGTAAAGAATTCTTGGTTGACAGTTGTTTTCCTTCATTGTTTTATATATGTCGCTCCAGTGGCTTCAGGTTTCCAGGGTTTCTGGGGAGAAATTTGCACTAATTCTTATGAAAGATACTTTATGTTATATTGTGCTTTTCTCTTGCTGCTTTCAGAATTCCCTCCTTACCTTTGGTTTTCAGGAGTTTTATTAGGATGTGACATGGGGTTGGTCTCTTTGTATCTCTTCTAATTGGAGTTCATGTAGCTTCTTGTATTTGCAGGCTTCACTCCCCATTCAGGTCTGTGTATTTCTCTAAGATTATCCTTGGAAAATTCTATGCCTTCCTTATTATCATGATGCTCTGGAATTCCAAAAATTCTAATGTTAGATTTCTTGAGTCCCACATATCCACTTGGTTTTGTTCATTTTTCCTTGTTTTTTGCTCTTATTTCTCCTGGAACTTAGTAAGTTCAGTTACTCTGTCTTGTCTTCTAGTTCACTATTCTATCTTCTTGTAAGTTTGAATCGATTGTTGAATGTTTCTCTTGCATTTTCTAAATCAGTTAATTTAGTCTTCAGTAATTCTGTTTTTTTTTAATGTTTTCAATCTCCTTATTCAGTTTTTCATTTTGTTCCTTGATTTGTTTCTTGATCTCCATTAGTTTTCTACTTTCTTTAAACATAGTTAATACCATTGTCTGAAAGTCTTCTATTTTTCCATTATCGTGGTCTCCTGAGATTTTTCATGTTTTATTATTTTTTGTTGAACACGGGCCACTTTAATATCTTTTTGTGACACTTTGAAATTTGGGTTTTTTTATTTTCATGGAAATATTTTTGTCAGGTTGACCTCCATTGTCTTCTTCTAAGTACCACTAGAAGACAGTCTTGTCCTTGGGTCTTTCAGCTCTGAGTCAGCATTTCTGAGGATTTATCTCTGTTATCCTGGGCTCTTAGCCAATTACCACAGATTATAGGTGTTTTGAAAAGTGGGTGGTTACTCTGGCTGGTACCGCCTAAAGTATCTGACTTTACTGGTGTGTGAGTGTCCCTCTGTCTTCTATGGGTTTGGCTGTATCCCCACTGCACTCCTTCCCTTCCCTGTCGGATTAAGGGATGGGCTCTCCTTTGTGGCTGTTTGCGCATGCGCAGGAGTTTTCCACTGACCACAGATGAAGGGGTGGGGACCAGTTTTCCCAAGGCAAGGATGAGGAGTGTTTTACGTCCTTCCCTCATGGGTGCCCAGTTGTGGGAAGGAAGCCAGTTCTTTCCTGCTGTGTTGTCTGATATTTTTCTCACCCTGGCTGTTGGATGTGCTGCTCGGCTTTTTGGTATATCTGGGTCCTAGTGCTCTCTGTTTTTTGATCTCAGCAAGATTTAACAGCACCCACTCACAGTGCCTGGGCCTCGCTGCTCCCCTCCCCCCAGTGAGCGGCCCGTGATCTCCCACAGCCAATCTGCATCACCTTAAATGGACTACACCTTCCTCAGTTTAGCTTCCGTCCTGTGTTCTTTGGGGTGTTGCCCGTACCTGATCCAAAATGGCCACAAGGAGCAGAGTCCTCTGGATGCCAGCAGCCAGAAACCCTGCTCCTCCTCTGGACTGTTTCTGGACTCACCTTGACTCTGCAGCACTTCAACTTCCATCTGGAAGTCTGAGATCTCAGTCTGCACTTGTTTCTATTTGTTTTTCAGTGGGTTTGTTGCAGGGGGATAAATGGGAGTGACTGCTTACTCCGCCATCTTGTCCCCTCAACATAATATCTTCAAGCTCCATCCATATTGCAGCGTGTATAAAGGCTTCGTTTCTCTTACTGGCTGAGTAATATTCCATTGTATGTATGTACCACACTTTGTTTATCCATTCTTCCCCTGATGGGCATTTAGGCTGTTTCCATCTTTTGGCTATGGTGAGTAGTGCTGTAGTGAACACTGATTTACGAGTCTCTGCTTTTCAGTCTTTTGGGTATATATCTAGGAGTGGAACTGTGGGGGTCATATGGTAGTTTTAGTTTTAGTTTTTTGAGGAACTGCCACAGTTTTCTACAACAGCTGCACCATTTTGCATTCCCACCAGCAATAGATGAGGGTTCTAATTTCCCCAGTATTTGTTAATTTTCTGGGATTTCTTTGTTTTAACCTTAGCCATCCTAGTGGTAGTGAAATGGTATCTCATTGTTTTGATTTGCATCTCTCTGATGGCTAATGATGTTGAGCATTATTTTATGTGTCTGGTGGCCATTTGAATGTCCCTTTTGGTGAAATGACTGTTCCAGTCCTTTGCCTATTTTATGATTCAGTTGTCTTTTTGCTGTTGTCAAAGTTATATATATATTTTTTGGTTTTACATTATTGGATATAGGTTTCTGAGGAGATTCTCCCTGTCATTAGCTTGCCTTTTTACTTTTTTGGTAAGGACTCTTGATGCATGAAAGTTTTTAATTTTACAGTGTCCCATTTATTTATTTTGTCTTTTGTTGTTTGTGTTTTTTTTTTTTTGAAGCTAGGCCTGACAGTGTTGCCCCTTATTTTCTTCTAAGAATTTTATGGTTTTATTTTTCACATTTAGGTCTTTAATCCATTTGAATTTGTTTTTATGTATGGTGTGAGGCATGTATCCTGTTTGCTTTTTCTGCTTTAGAAAATCTGATTTTCCCAACACCATTTACTAAAGAGACTCTTCTTTTCCCAATGAAAGGACTTAGCACCCTTGTCAAAAATCAGCTGACCATACATGTGTGGATTTATTTCCAAGCTCTCAATTCTGTTCCACTGGTCTATGTGTCTACTATTATACCAGTACCAGGATGTTCTGATTACTGTATTTTATAATATGTTTTAAAATCAGGAAGCATGAGTCTTCCTACTTTGTTCTTTTCGTTCACACTGCTCTAACTATTCAAGTCCTCTTGCCATTCCGTTTAAAGTTGAGAATTGGTTTTTCCACTTCTGTAAAGCCTGCTGGAATTTTTTCCCACTTTTTATTTATTTATTGTGATTTAGGTGAAAGTTTACAGAGCAAATTAGTTTCTCATTGAACATTTAATACACAAATTGTTGCCAACCCCATGATGTATTAACACTCTCCCCTTCTCCACCTCAGGTTCTGTTTCCATTCGTCCAGTTTTCCTGACCCTTCCTGCCTTTCCATCTTTGCTTTTGGGTTTCTGTGCCCATGAGTCTTGTATACATGAAGGAACTATGAAGCACATCCCTCACGTGTGTTACTGCTGGCCCTATAGATCTGTCTAATCTTTGGCTGAAGGGTGAACCTCAGGAGTGACTTCAGTACTGAGTTAAAAGGGTGTCCAGAGGCCATACTCTCTTGCTTTCTCCAGTCTCTGTCAGGCCACCAAGCCTGGTCTTTTTCTTTCTTTCTTTTTGATGAATTTGAATTTTGTTCTATATTTTTCTCCCACTCTGCCCGAGACCTTCTATTGTGATCCCTGCCAGACCAGTGGGTGGTGGTAACCGGGCACCATCTAGTTATTCTGGGCTCAGTCTGGTGGAGGTTATGGTAGGTGTGCTCCATTAGTCATTTGGACTAATTTTTCCCTTGTGTTCTTGGTCTTCTTCATTCTCCTTTGCTCCAGCTGGGATGGGACCAATAGATGTATCTTAGATAGCCGTTTGCAGGCTTTTAAGACCACAGTCGCTAAACGCCACAGTCAAATGTAGAACATTTTCTTTGTAGACTATGTTATGCCTATGAGCTAGGTATCCCCTGAGACCATGGTCCCCAGCCCTCAGCCCAAGTAAAATGAAATCCTTGACAACTTCGATCTTATCTCCGTTTATCATGATATTATTTATTGGTCCTGTTGTGAGGATTTTTGTTTTCTTTATGTTGAGATGTAATCCATACAGAAGGCTGTAGTCTTTGATCATCATCGGTAAGTGCTTCAAGTCCTCTTTGCTTTCAGCAAGGAAGGTTGGTCATCTGCATATCACAGTTTGTTAACGAGTCTTCCTCCAATCCTGATGGCGCTTTCTCCTTCACAGAGTCCAGCTTCTCGGATTATATGCTCAGCATACAGATTGAATAAGTACTGTGAAAGCATACGACCCTTATGCACACCCTTCCTGATTTTAAACCATGCAGTATTTCCTTGTTCTGTTCGAACAACTGCCTCTTGGTCTATGTACAGGTTCCTCATAAGCACAATTAAGTGTTCTGGACTTCCCATTCTTTGCAATGTTATCCATAATTTGATATGATCACACAGTTGAATGCCTTTGCATAGTCAATAAAACACAGGTAAACATCTTTCTAGTATTCTCTTTCACTCAAGACCCATCTGACATCAGCAGTGATATACCTTGTTCCTCTTCTGAGTCCGGTATGGATATCTGGCAGTTCCCAGTCAATGTACTGCTGCAATTACTTTTGAATGACCTTTAGCGAAATTTTACTTTAGTGTGACATTAATGATATTGTTCAATAATTTCCACATTCTGTGGGATCAGCTTTCTTTAGAATGGGCATAAGTGTGGATCTCTTCCAGTCGGTTGGCCAGGTAGCTGTCTTCCAAATTTCTTGTGAGCACCTCCAGTGCTTGCATCCGTTGTTTGAAACATCTCTGTTGGTATTCCATCAATACCTGGAGGCTTGTTTTTCACCAATACCTTCAGTGCAGCTTGAACTTCTTCCTTCGATACCATTAGTTCTTGATAATGTGCTACCTCCTGAAATGACTAAACAATTCTTTTTGGTACAGTGACGGTGTATTCCTTCCATCTTCTTTTGATGCTTCATGTCGTTCAGTATTTTGCCCATAGAGTCCTTCAGTGTTTGACCCAGTGCTTGAATTTTTTTCTTCAGTTCTTTCAGCTTGATAAATGCCGAGCACATTCTTCCCTTTTGGTTTTCTATCTCCAGATCTTTGCACATTTCATTATAATACTTTACTTTGTCTTCTCAAACCACCCTTTGAAATTTTCTGTTCAGCTTTTTTACTGCATCATTTCTTCCATTCACTTTAGCTGCTCTACATTCAAGAGAAAGTTTCAGAGTCTCTTCTGACACTCATTTTGGTCTTTTCTTTTTTTCCTTTTTAATGACCCTTTGCTTTCTTCATGTATGATGTCCTTGATGTCATCCCATAACTCGTCTGGTCTTCGGTCATTAGTGTTCAATGCATCAAATCTATTCTTAAGATGGTCTCTAAATTCCAGTGGGCTATACTAAAGGTCATATCTTGACTTTCGTGGACATGTTTTAATTTTCTTCAGCTCCAACTTGAACTTCCATAAGAGCAACTGATGGCCTGTTCCACAGTCAGCTCCTGGCCTTGTTCTGACTTGTGATATTGAGCTTCTCCATTGTCTCTTCCCACAAATGTACTCCATTTGATTACTGTGTATTCCATCCAGCAAGGTCCACATGTGTAGTTACCATTATGTTGTAGAAAAAATGAATTTGCAATGAATAAGTCGTAGGTCATGCAAAATTCTATCATGCGATCTCCAACATCATTTCTATCACCAAGGCCATATTTTCCAACTACCGATCCTTCTGTTTTCAACTTCTGCATTCCAATCACCAGTAATTATCAATGCATCTTGATCTCATGTTTGATCAATTTCAGACTGCAAATGGTGATAAAAATCTTCAATTTCTTCATCTTTGGCATTAGTGGTTGGTGCGTAAATTTGAATAATAGTTATATTAGCTGGTCTTCCTTGTATGCGTATGGATAATACTAAGGATGGATCTTGAAATGTCCTTTTTTACAATGAATGTGATGTCATTCGTCTTCAGTTTGTCATTCCCGGCATAGTAGACCATATGACTGTCCAATTAAAAATGGCCAATACCAGTTCATTTCAGCTCACTAATGCCTAAGATATCAACGTTTATGCGTTCCATTTTTGACAACTTTTCCTAGATTCATACTTCGTAAATTCCACATTCCGGTTATTAATGGATGTTTGCAGCTGTTTCCTCTCATTTTGAGTCATGCCACATCAGCAAATTAAGGTCCCTAATGCTTTACTCCATCCATGTGATTAAGGTTGACTCTACTTTGAGGAGACAGCTCTTCCCCAGTCATATTTTCAGTGCCTTCCAACCTGAGGGAATCATCTTTCTGCACTATATGAGACAGTGTTCTGCAGCTATTCATAAAGTTTTCACTGGCCAATTTTTTCCAAAGTAAGACCGCCAGTTTCTTCTTCCTCATCTGTCTTGTCTGGAAGCTCCACTGAAACACGTCCACCATGGGTCACCTGACTGGTATGTGAAATACTGGTTGTACAGCTTCCAGCATCAGAGCAACATGCAAACCACCACAGACTGACAAACTGACAATTGGTGGTATTAGTCATTAGGGAATTACAAATTAAAACCATAACGGGATACCATGACACACCTGATAGAATGGCTAAACTAAAAAATACTGACAATACCAAGTACTGGTGAGGATATGGAGCAACTGAAATTTGCACATCCTGCTAGTGAGGATACAAAATGTTACAGCCACTGTGGAAAACACTGTGGCAGTTTTTAAAAAGGTTAAACATACACCTACTATGTTACCCAACAATCTCACACCTAGCTAAGTATTCTACTCCTGGGTAAGTTTTAGACAAATAACTTATTTTTACCCAAATAACCTTAATGAGTGAGTGGATAAACCAACTGTAGTACATTCATACAGCTGAATAGTATTGAGTGTATTAGTTTCCTATGGTTGCCATAACAAAGTACCACAAGCTTGGTGGCTTAAAACACCATATAAGTGTATATTATCTCACTGTTCAGGAGGCTAGATGACAAGGTGATGGCAGGGCCATGCTCTCTCTGAAGACTCTAGAGAAAGATTTTCCTTGCCTTTTCTGGTGGCTGCTGACAATCCTTGGTATTCCTCGGCTTACAGATGTATCATTCCAATCTCTGCCACCATCATCACATGGTGTTCTCCCTGTGTGTCTCTGTGTTCAAATTTCCTCTTCTTATAAGGACATCGGTCACTGGATTAGGACTCACCCTAATCCAGTATGACCTCATTTTCACTGGATTACAGCTGAAAAGAACCTGTTATGGATTGAATTGTGTCCCCCTAAAATGTGCGTCAGCTTACCTAGGCCATGATTCTCAGTATCATGTGGCTGTCCACCATTTTGTGATCTGATGTAATTATCCTATATGTTGTAAATCCTAACCTCTATGATGTTAATGAAGCAGGATTGGAGGCAGTTATGTTAGTGAGGTAGGACTCAATCTACAGGATTAGCTTGTATCTTGAGTCAACCTCTTTTGAGATATAAAAGAGAAAATCGAGCAGAGAAGAGTCCTCATACTATCAAGAAAGAAGCAATGGGAACAGAGTATGTCTTTGGACCTGGAGTCCCTGCACTGAGAAGCTCCTAGACCAGGGGAAGATTGATGACAAGGACCCTTCCCAAAAGCCTTCCCCTGGAGCTGGTGCCCCGAATTCAGACTTTTAGCCTCCTAAACTGTGAAAGAATAAATTTCTCTTTGTTAAAGCCATCCACTTGTGCTTTTTCTAACACAGCAGCACTAGCTAACTAAGACAGAATTTGGTACCAGGAGAATGGGGTGCTGCTCTAACAGATACCTACAATGTGCAAGCAGTTTTGGAACTGACTAGTGGGTAGATGCTGGAAAAGTTTTAAAGTTCCCAATAGCAAAAGCCTAGACTGCCTTGAAGAGACTGTTGATGGAATTATGGACATCAAAAACAATTCTGGTGAGGACTCAGAAGGAAGTGAGGAGAGCTGTATCACTGAAGATGGCGAGAAGCAGCAGCAGAGAAATGGCAGCAGGAAACCAGCATGAGATGGTGTGGGAGCCAACCCAGGGAGTGAGAGAGCTGCGTACCTTTGTATGGTAGGCTTCCTGGCTGATTGGAGTGCCTCTGAGCACTTACCAGTGGAGCTAGGCTTGCCGACCTATGGAGCAGAAGAGCTGAGTGCCTTCCCACTGGGGTTTACTGGTGAAGTGGGGTGCCTCTAGGCACTTATCAGTACAGCTAAAGAGCTTTGGAATACTTGCCCAAACAGGGCAGAGGCCAGGCCAGCCCAAGAGGCTGGAGGGGCCGAGGGGCCAAGAGGCCAAGGAACCAGGAAGCAGAAGCTGAAGAGACAAGGAACACAGGAAAGAGTTGCCTCAGTCTCAAAGGGTAGGGCCACAACCTCTGGGGTCTCAAAGGGTGGAACCATGGCCTCTGGGGTTTCAAAGGGTGAGGCCACAGTCTCCTAGGTTTCAAAGAGTCAGATCTTTACCAACTTGTTCCCGGAGTGTGGGGCTGCCTTTCATAAGTGCCAGCGGGAGGGGGCCAGATCCACTGTCCAAAGCTGAGGAGGCAGTGCTGCTATGCCCAAGAGGCAGAAGAAAGGGGACTGCTGGGGATAAGGGGGTAGGGCTGCCACTCAGATGAACTTGGAGAGTGGGGCCACCCAAATGCAAGAGAGCAGAATTGCTGTTCCAGTGGGCCTGGAAGGTGGAGGTGAAGCTCAGGGCCAAGAGGCCTCCATCCAGAATCCAGAGACTGTAGCTAATACGCAGTGTCTGGAGGGCAGGGCTATTGCCTAAATGGTCTCAGAGAACAGAAGATTATTTTCAAGGCTTGAGAGCTAACGTAATGCGTTCTGCTGACTTGCTTGGTGCCTGTTCTCCCTTCTTTCCCTCCAATCTCCCATTTGTAATGGAAATGTATACTTTGTGCCTGTTCCACCATTGTACTTGGGAAGCAGATAACTTGTATGTAGAGGAATTTTGCCCCAGGACAGAGTTTGGACTTGGAGTTGATTTAAGACTTTTGGGATGATATGATGGGATGAATGTGATTTACATGTGGCAAGGACATGAATTCTTGGAGGCCAAAGGGTGGAATGTTATGGATTGAATTGTGTCCCCCTAAAATGTGTATCAACTTGGCTAGGCCGTGATTCCCAGTATTGTGTGGTTGTCTACCATTTTGTGATCTGATGTGATTACCCTATGTGTTGTAAATCCTAACCTCTATGATGTTAATGAGGCAGGATTGACTCAATCTACAGGATTAGGTTGTATCTTGAGTCAATCTCTTTTGAAATATAAAAGAGAAAAGCAAGCAGAGAAGAGTAGGACCTCATACCACCAAGAAAGAAGCACTGGGAGCAGAGCGTGTCCTTTGGCCCCAGAGTCCCTGCGCTGAGAAGCTCCTAGACCAGGGGAAGATTCATGACAAGAACCTTCCCCCAGAACTGACAAAGAGAGAAAAAGCCTTCCCCTGGAGCTAGTGCCCTGAATTCAGACTTCTATCCTCCTAAACTGTGAGAAAATAAATTTCTCTTTGTTAAAGCCATCCATTTGTGGTACTGTCCACCAAAATATTCAATTTTACTGTACCTTTTGATTTAAAAAATAACATTTAAACACATGCAAAAAACTGAGTTGGACAGAGTTCTGAAACAGAACCTCTTCATACATGAGAAATACATTCACTGTAGAAAAATCACAAGCAGCACTAGATATCTAAGACCCTATTTCCAAATAATATCAAATTCAAAAGTACTGGGGGTTAAGACAACAACATAACTTTTTGGGGAACATAATTTATAATGCTCAGCAATAAAAATGAACAAGCTATCGATACATACAGCTTGAGTGAATTTCAAATGCATTTTAAACCAAAAATCAAACCCACTGCCATCGAGTTGAGTCTGACTCATAGCAACCCTATAGGACAGAGTAGAACAGCCCCATAGGGTTTCCAAGGCTGTAATCTTTACGGAAGCAGACTGCCACATCTTTCTTCCGTGGAGTGGCTGGTGCATTCGAACCACTGACCTTTCGGTTAGTAGCAGAACGCTTTAACCACTGCATCACCAGGGCTCCTTCAAATGCATTATGCTGAGTGAAAAAGGTTATATACTGAATGATTCTATTTTTATGACATTCTCAAAAATACAAAACTATAGTGATGCAGTATAAATCAGTAGTTGCCACAGGTCACAGGTTGGGAAAAAGTGTAACTCCAAAGGATGGAATGAGATAGTTTTTGGGGTGATGGAACTGTTCTGTATCCTGATCATCATTGTATTTACAGGAATCTATACATGTTAAAATTCATATAACTGTCCACCAAAAAATTCAATTTCACTGTATATTTTGATTTAAAAAATAAAATTTAAATACGTGCAAAAAAGTGAGTTGGATGGTAGAGTTTTGAAACAGAACTTCTTCATACATGAGAAATACATTCCTTGTAGAAAAATCGTTGTTTTTGTTGTGTGCTGTCGAGTCGATTTGACTCATAGTTACCCTAAGAACAGAGTAGAGCTGCCCCATAGGGTGTCCAAGACTGTAATCTTTACAGAAGCAGACTGCCATCTCTTTCTCCTGTGGAGCAGCTGGTGGGTTCGAACAGCGAACCTTTTTGTTAGCAGCCAAGCACTTAACCACTGTACCACCGGGGCTCCTTGTAGAAAAATTGGAAAGTATAAATATGTAAAATGAAGAAAATGAACCCTCCCTCCCACAAAAAAATATGGAATAGTTGCAAGGATAGTCTAATAGACCAAGGGAAAAAGAATAAAAAATCCAGAAATATACCTGTGTGTAGAAGGGCACTTGATTTATGACAAAGATGATAGTGGAGAAAAGATGGTCTTTTCAACAAATGGTGCTAGGTCAACTGGATATCTATCGTGGTAAACAAATAATTTCTTTAATACGAATCAGCACAAAGCTGGTTCCCGTGAGACAGAGATTAAAGATGTCCCAGATTTCCAACTTCTCCGAGCTGCTGTACCACTCCATCATCTCTAACACCAACCACTTCCCCTCCCCTCAGCACTCTTCCTTCTTTCCCTGTTGGGTTCCGTAATTCGCTGCAACATCTCACAGAACTCACAAACTGTACTTACAGTTAAGTGGTTTGTTAGTAACAGACTACAGCTCAGGGTCCAGATCAACTTGGAAGTAACAGGATACAACTCAGGAGACAGGATGCAGTTCGTCAATCAGGACAGTTTTCAACCAGAACAGCTCTCTCTCGGCTCCTCTCTGTAGTGCTAGTAGACCCTTCTCTTGGCTGTGCAGGGCTCTCTGTCTCTGGCTACCACTGCAGCTGTCTACCGGTCCCGTGGTTCCCGCTGCTCACTAGTACTGCTGCCGCTGGTACTGCTGCCGCCATCCTATCGTTACAGGTCTTGACTTGTATTACAGCCCTTTTAGAAGGTTTTCTTCTCTCTCTCTCTGTCTCTAAAAAAAAAACCTCTGTCGGGTTGGCTGCTTATAAGCAAGCTGCTTATCAATTTCATGGCATGGGCCTCCCAACCGGGCCACAAACCAACCAATCCCCCGTGAGGTCACTTCTCAATGGATGGTTTTACGTACCCTATTCGCATAATAATCAACTAGCCAATTGTCCCAGCCAATCATCTTTGCCAGAATTATAAACCCAAGGCCAGAAAGGCTATATATAAGAGAAACAGATTGCACTGCAATTGGGAAAATAAATCTTGACCTTATGTAGATATAAATGTGACATATAATAAATCTAAAGAAAACACAACATGCCTTTGGGATAGGCAAAGTTTTTTTTTTTTTTTTAATTGTGCTTTAAGTGAAAGTTTACAGTTCACATCAGTTTCTAATACAAAAATTTATACACACATTGCTATGTGACCCTAGCTGCTCTCCCTGTACTGTGACAGCACGTTCCTTCTTTCCACCCCAGATTTCCCATGTCCATTCAACCAGCTCCTGTCCCTTTTTGCCTTCTCATCTTGCCTCTGGACAGGAGCTGCCCATTTAGTCTCATGTATCTACTTGAGCTAAGAAGCACTCTTCATGAGTATCATTTTATGTCCCATAGTCCAGTTCAATCTTAGGCAAAGATTTCTTAAACAGAATACAAACAGTACAAACCAGAAAGGGGAAAAAAAAGATAAACTGGACTACATTTAAAAAAGCAATTTCTATTCCTTAGAGTGAGTGAAAATGCAAGCCATGGACTAAGAGATGATATGTGCCATATGCAGAGCCAACAAAGGATTCACATCTAGAATATATAAAGTACAAATAAATAACTAAAAGACAGGCAAACCCTGAAAAAACTGGGCTTAATAGGCTTTTTCTACAGGAAAATAATATCCAAATGGCCAACAGACATTAAACAAAAGTACTCAACATCATTAGTCAGGAAACCACAATGCAATGCATATTAATGAACACAAAATGACAAATGCAAGAATGTTTGTTACATCATTATTTATGAGAACACAAACCTGCAAACAATCCAAATGTCCATCAGTAGGAGAATGGAGAATTAAGTTGGTATACTCATAGACTAGAATACTATTTGGTAATGAGAACAAATGAACTATTTCTACACACAATAATATGGACGAATCTCGCAAACATAATGTGGTACAAAAGAAGCCAACACAAAAGGGTACTTACCGTATAAATCCACTTACATAAAGTTCAAAAACAGACCAAACTGATGTGTGCTGGTTACTTTTGGGGAGCTACTGACCAGACAGAGCATAAAAGAAACTTCTGGGATGCAGGTATCGTCTTATTTCTTGATCTTGGTGTATACTACGTGGGAGGTTCCCTTTGTGGAAATACACTTGAGCTGTACAGTTTTGATTGTATTGACTGACTGTATTATCATGTACACACCTGTCTGCGCATATGATAAATGTCAATAAAAATTTTATTTCACAAATTATGGCAAATTTTGTAGAAGGCAAATGCAAACAAACAAAATAAGCAGCGGCCATAATCTTTAGCATATTAAAATACTAACAATAAACATATAACAGTTACTAATATCTATACAAAGGAGCCCTTGGCTACTAACCAAAAGGCTGGCAGTTCAAATCCACCAGTGGCTCTGCAGGAGAAAGATGTGGCAGTCTGCTTCTGTAAAGATTATAGCCTTGGAAATGGGAAGGGTGGGAGGGGAACTAAATAGGCAATAGATAAGTGGTAACTTTGGTGAAAGGTACAACAGTACACAATACTG